>NC_063197.1:16168742-16306242 GCF_017589495.1 Alosa alosa | reverse complement strand
CTTTTGTTTGTCAAAGCGACAAGGTAAAGGGGGAAACAGCATTCTATCCAAGGGGGTCAGAGTAATTGGGAATGAACAATCCCCTGGTGTCCAATTGCCTAAGTTTTACCAGATCTCCCAAAGTTACGGGAAGGAATTTGCACATTAGCGGGAGTGAGTCATGGAAATGGAGCTGGTTTTCTCTACAGAGAGAGAGAGAGAGAGAGCAAGAGAGAGAGGGAAGCTTACCTGCATGAGACAGCAACCTTCTCCTTTAGCGCTGACAAACAGGCCTGTGGGGATGCTGGGAATCTGAGAGGGCAAGACAGATGCAAATGAAGATTAAAAAAAAGAATCTTTTTATTTCATTACAGTGGATCTTGTAAACTACTAAAAATCAAAATGTGTGCACCTCTCTATGGTCATTTAAAGCAAAAACATAAATCAAGTTATGTACACCTAAGGAAATACATTGATGACCTGACATTGCCACCAGCCAGTTCTACTGGTTGAGTAACAGGAGCAAGTCATGTAACACACCCAGTGTATGAGGCCAAATGCAACAGCCAATCAGGAAGGTCATAGGCCAAGGGAGGGCTCGGTGATGACGCAAATGTCCCTGCATTACCTGCCCTTTGGGCATGTAGCCTATGCTACTGACCTGGGAAAAGGCCATATATCTCAGACATGTGTGCACACCTCTTATATGCTACCTTAAATACTGTGCATGCAAAGTCACACAGACACTCACCTTCACTAAACAACATCATCAAATCATCATTTATCCAAACACACACACACACACACATTTTCAGTCATGTTTCACTGCAACATGTAACCTCATTCCCCCTAAGACAAATTCCCTCCCCCAGTTGTGGACAACCGGTGCACCCTGCTTGACTACAGCTATGAGCTCGACTTTTCCACTTGGGGGACAAAGGTGAGAGAAGTGCGTGTGCTGGTGGGCGTGCAGGGCGAGGGGTGCTGCATGCTGGCCCAGTGAAGTAATGGCGGCAGACAAATGGCCCGAATCTGAACACTGGACAGAAGTCACGTGTCACGCATGCACATGTGAAGGCTGCGATAGTTTATGGTGTGACCCTTGTTGTGGGCCAGCATGTTAAGAGGCCACACGGTGAATGGTGTGTATTTGTCTGTTAAGGCACGGACAAATATGAGAAGTGGTGTGATCCAAGGTGACATATTGGAAAGCACAGACATACACACACCTACTCCAAAATTGAAAATGGATTATAGTATTTCAAACCAAACAACACATGTTTATGGAAGTGTTTATGCACAACTGAGTACGTGTTTGTATGTGTGTTTGATTGACTGCAGTGTGTGTGTTCCTCCAGCACGGGTCCCCGCTCGGTGGCGGAGGGGGGTAAAGTACCATGGCTCTCTGCAGGATCTTTTTGTTGTCCTTCTGCAGCTCGAAGGTCTCCTGGAAGTCCAGGTTGGTGGAGGCCAGTGAGATGGTCAGGTTCACTCCACCCACGTAGGACAGGATGGCGTACTCAGAGAGGGCCTGCAGAGCCACGCACGTGTCCTGCCAGACGAGAGAACCACAGGGGCCATCAGTACTGTGGCCCTTCAGCCACCTGACAAAGTCATCACCACTAACACAGACTCACACAGTGGCACAATGTTAGGAATCACACGAGGCACAGTTTCATGTACATGGCTTTAAAGGTGCTATAAGCGATGCAGAGTAATGTCACTTCTGTTGACGTTCAAACAAAACAGAGAGCTAGCTTCCTACTCCCTCCCCCTCCCTCCCGTGCAATTGAAACTCTCCCAAACGCGTATCTCGTCGGTGATTTGCTGGAACGGTTTGTTATGTTTTCATGGGCAAGATTTGCCCAAGTTGTTTTGTGGCCGTTTTTGGAGCCAAGGCTGTCCACGGAGACCGCGTTTTTTTACAGTGTATTTGGTGCACAGGCAGCTAGCGGATGGTAAGGTGATGTTAGCTGTATGTTACAAAAATGTTTTAGCTTAGAAACCGCGTTACATCGCTTATAGCACCTTTAAAAAACATATTTATCTGGGGAGATTTTGATTGCAGTTGTTTCAGTGTTACATCGCTTATAGCACCTTTAAAAAACGTATTTATCTGGGGAGATTTTGATTGCAGTTGTTTCAGTGTAGGCTTAATCCATGTACGGGAAACCAGCCCCTAGACACACTATACTAAACTATAGAGTGACTATTGGTTGTTTAGAGGATGGAGATGGAGGGGCACCTGGGTGGAGGAGAAGCCTCCCAGGGCGTTCCTCTGCTGAGAGAGCCATTTGACGACGGGTAGAGCGGAGGCCACGTCTCCCAGCAGGCTGTAGGTGAGCAGGCCGTACGCCGTCATCTCCACCTCCGCAGACACCACTGAAGGATAGAGGGAGGGGACAAAAGACAGAAAAGAGAGAGTGAGAGAGAAGACAATGGAGAGGGGACTCCGGTGTGGTCTCGCAGCTTGTACACAAGCTAATGCTCCTGTCAGTTATTTTTGGACAAAGTTGGGTTCAGCATGGTGAGAGTGGCTACCTGACTGTGAGAGTCCATCACTGAAGCCCATGAAGGTGTCCTCGTCAGTGACAGTGCTCCCAGTGAGACTCCAGTGAGTGAAGCCATCTGAAGAGAGACACAGCAAACACATGAGGACAGATACAGAGACCCAGATTTCAGCATTTTACAGTAACTATCACCATCACCAAGCCTAACCAACCAGGAAAGTCCCTTAACCGCAACACCCAATCACATGCCAGCACTTCAAACCAACAACCTATGTCTTTATACTACAGATATCAGCTACAGCGTTCCTTCATTTATTTCATGTATTTTAAAATGTACACACACACACTCACACACACACACACACACACACACACACACACACACACACACACACACACACACACACACACACACACACACACACACACACACACACACACACACAGGCAGCATATTACCCTGAGTAATGGCCATGTGGTTGAGGCGGCGGAGGGCAAGGGGTGCGTAGGGGCTCCTCAGCAGGGCGAGAGCATAGGCCAGCAGGGCCGTGGTGTAGGGGTCATCTGCAGAGTAGGTGTTACTCTCCAGGAAAGCCTTCGCTCTGGCCACCGCAAGCTTCTCCTCCTAACACAGGCAATTCACAACGCACACACACAGAGTTAATCTGAACTTCATCTTTAGTTTTTAACTTAACTTAATTTTGTACTGACCTACGGCATTTAACCTTAACTTGCTAACTAACTAAGGATTTCATGGCAGAAAAATGTTTTTAATCATTCTGATTTGAAGTTTTCAACCTGACTGTAACCTCTCCAACACCAAAGCAATACACATTAACTGAAGAAAGGGCATTTTCACAATGATGGCCTTGGCCTTCTAGGGACCTGGTGAGATCTGTCGCTCCAGGAGCGTGTGCAAATTAGAACCATGGAAAAGAAAAGAAAGGAAAGGGGAAAAATGGTGGTTTCTCACTAGCGCGTTTCATGCCTTCCCTCAGAAACCGACATAAAAGCCAAGCGCGGAGATGTTTGAGATGGTTTCACCGTGACAGCGACTCCCCAACCTCCCAGACCTCCAGGCTGACACTTATCAACAAGTGCGAATGGGTTTTCCTCTGGTTGCCATGGCCACGGGCACTTTCATGTCTTCCAGATGTATTCTCTTCCTGCACAAGCTGGATAATAGTCTTCAACAGCCACTCACTATAATGTGAGCGGTCGTCTTTTAATTAGGAGTGCCGAGGAGCAAGGGGAAGGAGACTCGCTTTGATGTGAAGTTGACGTATCCTTTGACTACAGTATGTGTTCAACAGGGAAGGCAAAGTTTAAATCCTGCCCAAGATCTCTAAAGGACACAGTAGCACTAGAGAGAAAGACTAAAAGTAAGGTTGAGTCCAGGGCCAGTGGGAGCAACAATCCCTGCATGGTCTTCTACAAAATCTTTTACAGCTCTGTGTTCAGCAAGTGAATGTGCTACGGCCCCATTTCTTTAAAACTCGTTCAGAGGAAGTAATGTTACTGATTTCATTTAATCTAAATCATGTGAAAAACATCAGATGTAATACAAAAATGTTACTAAGGAATCTGAACTCTTAGATCCTTTGTCACATTCTGTTTAACTGCGATAGCACTTAACTCGACGTGATAGACTGAAAGAATGACAGGTTGACTCCTAGGTGACTTCAAAGGGAAAGCAGAAGGCTGAGGTGCCGTAAACAGGAATGTGAGAAATGATGTTTGCTCCGAGGAATCCATTACCTTGTTTCATTATCATAAATCTTTAATCCGACCAGAGTGGTTTGATATTAGATATGATTAAATTACCATCAGAGGGAGAAAAAAAAAAACAGTGCTCAAGCTTTGCCAAGAAAGCATCCATCTTCTGAAACACGAAGGGGTGAACTTTTAAACTTACAACTCTGATAAAACCTTGAGGTGATGATAGGGGGAGGGTGTTAGTGCCTGCGAATGCATACTTCAAAGAGGGCTCTTTCTTGTTCTAAGGCTGTGTGTGCTCTAGCTGAGGTAAAGTGGGCTTTGGTATCTCATACTCTCGTCCTCTCAGATGGGCAGTGGCCACAAGGTGACTCTGGGTGAGCTTCTGTTGAACATTCTAGAATCTCTCACCTCGGTGTCGATTCCGGTCTCTAGCAGGGCAACCACCACATATGCAGTCAGGGAGATCTTTCCATGGATGCCTCCCTGCAATTCAAATACCACAACTTGGACAAATACCAAACAACTTGTGTTAGAACCCTACTCTTCAAACGTATTACGTCAGCACGTCAGCAGTTCACAAATTCACAAGTCAGTGTTTCACAAACTTTTTTGGTTCTTCAAAAATCCTCATCCACTGGCATAAACATTCTTCTTCAGCTAGCTATGCAATCTAATGGAAATATTTGTTCTGGGAGGCAAAAGGAAAACACAATCTAAACTAACACAGGCCAGGGGGTTCTGGCTGCCACCAAAATGTGGTGGGGTTATAAATAAACACACTGCCCCCTCCCAGTGAGCTCATGGCCCGTGGCAAACTCAAACACAATCTCTGTCACTAATTGTCAAGTTAACCTCATTTGTCAGAGCACAAGGTGTGCATAAGGCCTTGAGGTGTACCTGCAGGTCTTTGTTGAGGATCCTGCCCATGGCGGGGAAGGAGCCCTCCTCTTTCTGGTGAGTGATGAGCCAGGCTTTGGGGGCCCGCAGCTCCTCTGGGTCGATGAAGATGAAGCCCCGCGACTGGGCGAAGGACTTGAGCACAAACGCCGTCAGCCTGACAGGAAAACACCCGCACTATTAGTACAGTTTATTATGGATTCATTTTATTATTTTTCCATGGCACATTAACCAATCTGAAAGACTAAGATCTAATTTTATGCGAAGGGAAAATATTTTCTTTTAATGCGATGACATTCGGAATTGAGTCATGGCAAAATGTGCCGTGTACCTCCTGTGCAGGAACAGACACATAAAAATCTCTTCTAGTTTTTTACGCACTTAGGAAGTATGGAGACGTTGATGATCTTGGGGCCAAGCCTCCATCAACACAGGATCTCGCAGCTGTTCCCATCCCAAGAATGTGATATTTAACAATGCCAAATCAAGTATGTTTCTGCCTGCCTGGATGTTTCGAGTGCATTCCATTCCAGTCTGGGTTCCTTGTGAATCCTGTGAAATGGGATTCCTCGACGGTGAGGGAAGGGTGCCCGAGGAAGCCCCAGGGAACAGGGCTGGGGAGAACTGATGACTCACTCCGCTCACTAGAAGCTATTAATTATGCTTGTCATAAACACCCACCCCAAAACAACCGTCTGTTTACTCAAACAAAACCAACTAGACAACTGCTCACACCAAACCATTAAACAACGATATAATGTCTACACACCAGAACCACCACACATCTGATCATAGAAATGAAATATATAATTGATTCTAAGGCTATATATACAACCAAATCTTTTTACCACAAAGCTTCATTTCTTTCAATAACCTCTGAATTGTTTTTATTGGGTATATGCTTGGTCATACTATCCAGACTGTGACAACAACCATCTCCCCATATGTACCCGTGCATAATTTATGAATGTCTGACCAGTCAGATATAAACACATACAGAGTTGCTATCTTAAATCTCATAAATGTCATGTAGGGGTATTGGTGACTAAAAAAGCCCACCACACTACCAAGCAAACCACCACAACACCAGCCCACCACAACAATTACCCACACACTGCCCTCGGCAAGACCTGGAGACTCTGTGACTGCACTGCCATTACAGCATTCTCCTCACCACTGCCAAACCATGAGGCAAACTTCCTTCTCTTACACACATACACACAAACACACACACACACACACACACACACACACACACACACACACACACACACACACACACACACACACACACACACACACAGAGAGAGAGAGAGAGAGTGGGAATAATTTAAGATAAACAGGGTAATTCTTTTCCCTAAAAAAAAAAAGAAACACATCAGGGTCGGAACTGGGAGAGCAGGCCAGCGTCGAGGAGGCGGAAAAAGGACCTCATAAAGGAGGCTATTAAATCTTCTCTTGCTGGTCCTGGAACTTGTGGGTCCCCAGGGGGAGCTGCGAGCAGGAGCCCAAAGTCGGCAGGAATTTTTATAATGTTAAGTAATACCGCGGCAACACTGTGTCACCGGCTTTAACAGCCTGGCTGACCGCAGAGGTGCCGCGGAGCATAAAGATGATTGAGAGGGCAGGGAAGCGCCAGCGACAGCTCCGCTACCTCAGGCTCACTCAGGAACACTGGACACACACACACACACATACAGTATATACATTTTCACACATACTTACTTACACACACACACACACACACACTAACAGTCACAGTTATATTCACACATACTTACACAAACATCTGCCCTCTAACTTTTTCTTGTTCTATACTGAGGTGTGGAACTGAACGCCAGGAGCCAATCTATAGGTGGCCTATATGAGAGCTGTGCCATAAAAAACATGCAAAAGATACAGAGAAACGTCTTGTTGTTGTTTGAGGTTCCCTGCAGGCGAGTTTTGAGAGGGAAGCAACAGATGACCCTGTGTGTTTGTGAGAATACCCAGTGACCCATGTATGTTTCAATTCAGTTTGTGACTGCAAATGTCATGAGAAAGAGGCAAAGGCCAATTGTAGTCATTCTGCCATAGTCATAACAAAGCACTTTGCTTCAAAGTAAACTGAGAGACATCAGTCTATTCTGTCAGAGGCATACTACTCAGTAGGCTCCTCATAACACAACACAGCTCCTTTATGCTGAGATTCGAAGCCGGGACCCTTGGCCTGAATTCCTTATCTAATGACTCCCATTCGGCCTGTCCTCAAAGGTGCAAGCATCGTGCAACCTCGAACGTCTCCCATCTGTGTTTACCCCACGTGAGGGTGTGTGTGTAGAGGTGAGGCTGGGGGAAGGGAGTGGGGGGGGTGCAAATTATGGGATCCAGATGGGAGAAGCATGGGTGCAGTGCCACGTCAGATCTCTTAGATTACAGCTTAACACAACGTTCCCTACCATCCCCAGAAGAATCCCCAAACACGAGCGTTCATCTTCAAAGTCCTTACATGAAACTCTTGTGGAGTCTCACTTTCCTCCTCTTGCTTGTGTAGGTGTTCTATCCTAGATGAGGTCAGCGATCAAATTAGTCTTGTAGGCCTTGGCTTCCATAAGAAGTACATATTAAAACCCTGGCTTTTGTTGCCGCGGCCAATCCGCTCATTACCGCGAGCAATTTCCTCCCCAATACATTTTTACAGCCTGGAATACATTAACACTGCATTAGTGCCCGCTGTTTGGCTGGCACGGGCCCTGCCAGGCTAACGACCCGCGCTGGAGTCCAAACAACAGCCGAGTTGTTCTGACATATAAACACATTGCTCTTGGATTAATAAAGCCTTGCATGAGGCTTCACTGGGATTTGTGTCACCAATGAGTAAAGCAGAGCCACACATCAAACTTCACTCACAGAGGCCCAATGTTGTTGTTTTTATTCCTCCACTCACCACAAAAGGAGATGGTTCTTCATTAGGATCTAGTGCAGGCTATAAACGTCTACCTATAATCCCTTGGAACCTGGCCTCCAGCAATAGGTTTTACCCCAAAACCTTTCAACTCAAAGAACAATTTTGTTGGTTTTGTTTTGGCTCGAAGCTGTGAACTTTCATCGGAGGATTCTTACAGTTAGCTTTGAAGGTTTGGGTCTGTAGCTTCTGCAGTGGCCTAAGAAACATCTATCTGATATTCAAGGCCCTCCTCACAGAAACCTAAGGCTATGGAAGCATGGTGCCTTGCCAGTGGTAATGGGGTGGGGGCAATCTAGGGCAATAATTGTTGAAAAAGAAATGTGCCCTACTTTCCTCCACTCTCAGGGAGCCCCAGGGTACCTCCTTGAGTTTTTCCTACCTGTGACAAGAGGGTGAATTAGAGCCCTTTGCCCCCACGTGAGAATGAGGAGGGGGGTGCAAGTTTTAGAAGCCTTAGTTACAGCCAAAGGGGGAACACGGTTGACTGGGGAGATCCCTCACCCTTTTCCACCCGCCCCCTGACACACACACACACACACACACACACACACACACACACACACACACACACACACACACACACAAACACACACTCACACACACTCCTCCATTCCTCCCTGAAAAATAAAAACAGCAAATAAATCTGTCTGGCCCCTGCACTGGGAAACCGGGAGCTCGCTAATTAGGAGTTTGTGTACGATTCTCTGGGGCGTCATAATCCCGCCTATTTTACAGTCAACAACTCAGACGCACTTCTGCAGCCCTGACCCCGTGTCCCGTCTCACCCCCACCGCTAATCCATCACCCTAATGCACGCGCCTCTCCGTCTAATACATGTGGCGTCTCCGACTGAGGGCAAGTGCATTAAAACCAGCCCCGATTCACGAATCCAAGCGCAGTGAAACTCGTAGACGCTCCCTTGAGAGTGTCTGTGAGACGTTTTCAATCAACCAAAATAATACCCAATCAAAAACAAAATGGATTGCACCACTGCAACGGCTGTGGCTGTGTTGCTTTCGTTGTTTTGTTGATTCTCGCACGCCACGGGTACACGCAGAGCGAGCGACACTCACGCTCTCCGACTTCTCAGCGGCGGCGAGACTGTGTGAGGGGATCGTAACTCATGCTAGTGTAGTGTGAGATGGGCGAGCATAAGTCATGATGTTAAAGGGTGACAGAGTGCAGGGAAGCTGGGAGAAGGGGCCAGGGGTGTGTGTGTGTGTGTGTGTGTGTGTGGGGGGTGTCTCACCACATGCTCCCAGAGGAGTCCCTCTCCCCGAAGGCGCTGTACGAGCCGTCCTGCCGCTTGTAGGTCAGCTGCCGCTGGTAACCTTTGAGGAGAAAGAAAGCCAGGGGCTCAGGGATAATAATACCAGGCATCACCACGGGGTCAGGGATGTTTTGACACAAAAATGTGTGAAATGGGCTACCCTGCAAGAAATTAGCTAGTGTGTGTATGTGTATGGGTGAGTGTATGTTTGTATTGTCTCTCTCTCATGGTACTTTGTGTATGTTAATTGTTATCCCTTTTATACTGTGAAACAGTACAGAATGTATGAGATAATGCCTTGTGGCTGGTAACAGAATTTGTTGGCATGGGTGTGGAAGTTGTAAAAGTCAACAAGGAGTAAGCACAATTCCTCAAGTAAACTCCAGTAGGTGCTGGGCAGAAAAACAGTATGTACAGTGTAATAGTCTTCTGAGGAAGGGCTTAGGCCACAAGACATCACCTCAAAGGTGGTAAGCCTTTAAAGCTAGCTGGAAGCAGCAACTGGTTTGCTGACTCCATGCTTTTTTACAATGGCTGTGTGTGTTGGCGTGGGTGTTGGCATGGACGCGGGTACCTTGTAGCAGGTAGTCAGTAGCTTCAGTCTCCACCTCTGTGCTCAGCTGGTGGGTCTTCTGCAAGTACCTCAGCACAAAGACGTTAGGGGCAAAGTGGATCATGTTCTGCTCTCCACAGCCAAAGGGGAGCCGCAGCAGTCGGTCCAGGTTGTTGAGGGTGGGACCCATCACATCTCCTACAGCACAAAGGTTGAAGAGCATCACAACAGCGATTACATGGCAGGGATACCTCTTTTCATCAATTTACATTCTGTTCACTTTGCCTGCATATGCATTGTGCAAGAGTTTTTCAAGTATGTATCTGGAAATGGATTTATCTATCTTCCTTTAAACACTGTCTGATGCTAAAATACATGTAGAAAAGGTAAAGACAGAAACTGAACTCAGTTAAACAGTTCTCAGTATGAGACTTCTTGTTCAGTGCCAGTTTGAATTAGCTCACTCAGGTTTTAAGAGATCCCTGTTTGATGGCAAAAGAGGAACCAAGTCTGACAACAGACAGACTTCCTCCAATCCCTCAAAGACACCTCTCATTCCCACTGAAATGGAGCTCTGTGGCCAATCAATCATACTGAGGCCTGGGATAAACCTGATGATGAAAAGCTTCTCAAGATCACATAAACTTTACCCACAGTAAGACAAGCACAACATCTATAATAATGTAAGTGACATTGATGGAGCCAAAAGCAGTAAGTGCAGGATAGTGTGTGCTTGACTTCATTCAGATAAACAACCCCATTAGACCAAGAGAGGGACTTGGCACACAAGTAATACACCAAAACACTAATAATATCCCAAGGGACCCAAATATTATATCTACCATAAACCATTTTTGGACACAGTGCAATCCAGTTATTTCCAGAGGTATTACCAGAACACATTGCTCAGGGGACGGAAGCACACACAGATGGGAAGGCCACAATGGCCGCCGCTATGTCCCCAGAAAGGAAACTCTCCCCTCACCCATCATACAAAAAATGCAGACAAAATCACCCCCAGTCTACCCATTAAGAATACTTTCTCCTCACAAATCACACATAACTATGGCCCAGCGAGAGTTTATACATGCTCATGAGACTATGTAGACTCTTAAAACAGATTCTTTTTATTAGCCACAGAGGAAGAACCTTTTTCTAGTAATTTAAGTGAGAAAGTATTTTGGATATGGAAATTGTAACAAAGAAAACTGGATCCTTCTTTATCTTTAAAAAGCTTAAAGCTCCATCAAGTATATTAACAATTCTGCAGATTTTGCCAGCATAGGTTTCCCCCATATAATGAAAATAATGTGCTTAGACAAAATGAGATATTCCCACCACCTTGAACGTTTTTCACGGAATCTACGCATTCTAAATTCATTACAATTTTGAGATGGTATGGCCTGTAGCTGAAATTATATTGAATAACCCCATTTGTTACTTACTTGGGTAAGTGCTACCAGAATGTAGAAGAGTTACTTTAATTATCACCCAAAATGTTTAGCATACAGCTGGTATGAAAGGTCTTCCATAGAAACCCAAGTGCAAGCCAGACACATTCCCTGGTTTGAAAGAAAAGCAGTTTAAAGTGATTGTGGGTGCAAGTGTGCTCCCTCTCTCTCCTCACCGATCATGGAGGCTGTTGCTCGTTCGGATCCTGCCACCACATTGTGCGGGACGCCCAGGGTGAAGGCCTCGTTGTGGTTCTCGTCCGCCTCCTCCTTCCGCCAGATCTTGAACTCGCCGACGGAGCCCCAGCCCGTGGAGAAGCCGATGTACCGCACCTGGCCTGGGAGAGGGCCAGCCCACTGCACAATGATGGACTCGTTGGAGGGCTGATTACCATGGCCGACCTATAAGAAGATAGACCATAGATCTCAGCGTTCACAAGAGATTGCAAGTCAACAATGATGATATGATCACAAGAGACCTCAGAACATAGAGATCATAGAACACACGGATCTCAGATCTAGTGAGACCCATCAGAAAAAGACCAGGGGCCCTATCTTACACCCGGTGCATTGTGGTGCCAGGTGCAACACAACTGTCGTTGCTAGTTTGTCACTAGCACAATTATCATTATTCTGACAAGCGCACAAGTTGATGAGTAGTCAAATGAACCTTGCGCACTCACGGGCCTGTCGATGAAAAACCTAGGTGTGGTCAGGCGCATGATCACAAATTGCTATTTTGACGCCACTGAAAATGATAACGCTTGGATGAATGTTCTTTGGATTTGTATTAAGTCATATGAATATTATTGGGGGGTAAATGTTGCTTTTTTCAGGCTATGTTTTCCATTGTAACCCCTTGTCAGTCAGTATGTTGTGTGTGTTTTGTGTGTTTTGTCTTGTTTGTTTTGTCGTTGATACTAGGCTTGTAGCCCTGTAGGCATGCAGACGCGTGTGTGCTCTGCTTGTCACAAATACATGTTTTAGCAAAGCATCCTTTAGTGGAATCCTGCTATTGCATCCATTGGTCACGCGTGCAAGCAGATTCCTTCTGCAGAGATACGCTCACTTGTCGTCATGCTTCCAACATGCCATGCTCTTCTGTGCTCCTTGCTCTAAAAGGGAATAGCATATGGCACTCCACTCTCATTGGTTTAATAGATGTTACGCCTAAAACATACCCATGATTAATTAAGAAACATAAGAACAACCCTTTTGAACCATACGCCTGGTGTCTGATCAATTATTCCGCTGTCAAACTAGCAAAAATGGACTGGACACGCCCTAAATGCGCTTAAACCACACGCATTAGACCATGCATTTTAGATAAAGCTAAAAAATAGGGCCCCAGGTGTCAGAGATCACAAGAGATCACACAATCGTTAAGATCCAACGATCGCATAAGACCTCAGGTCATAGAAATCCGAGAGCATGGAGATCTCAGGTCACAGAGATCTCAGATCTAACAACACCACACAGGCTCAGAACAAAAACATGGCAGCAGTACAGAGAAGCATTGCAGTGTGGTGTGGGAGGGTCTGAGAATGCTTAACCCCTCTCTCCCAAATCACCCCCCAACTCCCCCCTGCCCAGGAGACAGCTGCCTGCCATCCCTCCTTCTTTTTGTTCACACGTCCACCACACTCCTTCCCTCATTCCCTTCATATTTCTTCCTTTCAGTCACTTTTTCCAGGCCTCCATTAGCTCTCATTCCATTGACCTGAGTCGACCAAAACAGGTGAAGGCAATATGTCTGGCAACACGAACCAGCTTACACTTTGGCTCCGGACAAACCCGTGTCTCTGCTGACAGCGTGAGGGCTTTCACCTCCTGTTAACCCATCCTCAAACAAGGAGACGGGATGTGAACACGACTTCTCTGCTTTTGAACACCAGCCTTACGGATGCTTTTGTTTTCATTTCAAGTGTTTGCATTGGGAGTTCCTCCTCATCCATATTTCCTTGACAGCTTTGGTGGAGCTGGCTGCTGTTTCTGCTAAGCAGATCTAAGCTGGGTGTGCCAGAGAAGGCTCTCTCTTCCCCAATGCCTTCCAGATTTCCCCCCTTTGGATACACCCTGGCAAAACAAGCATGCAATTAGCGCATGCCATGTCAGAAATATGCGTTCCCTCATTCAAAGGAAATGAATTCATCATGATCACACTTTAATTAAATTACGCCGCCTGGGAAACCAATTAAATTCCACTTAAAAAGCTGTATACGGAATATTGCCATTTACAAGGAGTTGGGCTCCATAAAAAATAAAACAATTGCCAGAAGTTAGCAAACATAAACCTTGGCTCGCTCACCTTATGCCTACATACGTCCACCCCCAACTGCTGTTTCAAATGAACACATACTCCTCTTGGTATTTACACAAATTCCTGGCTGCATTAGATCCGACTCATTACCACATTGGGTGCAGGAGCATGTAAAACGGAACATGGCCCAACAAACACAGGAAACAGGTCAGTGAGACAATAAAACTCCCTGCAAGGCCTAATTAAAAGCGTCCCGCTTTTCGGGGTGTGCTCTGCGTCAGGGTAACGGCTCCCTGTGGGGGATCGGTGTGGAGCTGGGACCTCAGGATTTACCCCCCAGACCCCCCCCCCCCCTCGCTCGCTGATGGCACCCCCCGCACGACGAGCCACGGATCACCTACCACGGCCACAGTGACATCAGCCCAGCTTCGCGTTGACCTCACGGGTGTGCCACTGGGAGAGAGGGAGAAGGAGAGAGAGAGACAGAGAGGGCGAGAGGGAGGGAGCAGGGCGCCAGAGAAACGCAGGCCGCTAATCATCTCGACTGTGGACAACCGAGAGTTCCGTTTCCCTGGCAATGGTCCACCAGCACAGTCAGAAGCCTGTTACCGTGGCGCCTGTCCACTCTGACCACTCTTGAGACGTACACACGGGAAGGCTGCCATGATAAATCAGTGATAGCCTACTCTGTTCCATTCAAGCCTTTTTTTTCTCGGTCAGTGTTCTCTTGTTAAAGCTCATACTGTGCTCCTTTGAGCAACGACAGAGCTTTAATTTTGTTTAGACCTCCTGACTACTCATATCATCTACTACTGAAACTGTATTCCAGCACACTGCCCCCCTTGATTACATTCAGGTTCATCCTGAACAATGAGAAGAAAAAGCAGATGTTCGCATACTGATCTCAAGCTCCCACATATAACTCATTGCTTCAGCACGTTTACTCTCCATCTGCACACACAATCAACGTGTTGCATGGACACAACATCATATGGAGCCCTAAACTCAGGCAATAGAGTGCCTTTTGCTCTCAGTAAACTGTTCCTTTGGGACCCGATGGTGGCTTACTTGTACAACCCCGCCCTTCCAGCTGACCCAGAAGCTGCGGAACTCGTCCCAGGAGAGGATGCCTGGTGTTGGGGCGCTGGCCACCGGCTCGCCCATCTTCCCTAGGGAGACCCAGGAGCGCGTGTTCTGTCGCCCCCCCAACACGATCTCCAGCATCTCGGCGCTGTCGTGCGGGCTGGTCGAGAGGGCGATGTGGGCGTCGTTGTGTGTCTTCACCGCCACCTCAAAGTGGGTTACCCGCGCCGGCCGCTTCACATACTGGTACTCGTACTTGTTGGGTGTGGAGATGTGGATTCGCTCTGCGGAGGAGGGAAGATGGTTAAGTCAACAAAGTATCACTGTAGAACACAGCATAAGACTTACACTCATGAAAACATCAGAGTGAGCAGTTGGGCTCTATCTATATGTATGGACTAACTATCAAGCTGGGACAAATCTGTGTGCTTATGTGGCTAGTGTGAGTGAACTCCATCTGAGGATGGCATTCATTCAGAGGAAGTATCTGTGATGTGATGGAGAGATATATGGTCTTTTTGGCCACCACCATCGACTTCAAGGCAGCGCTACCTATAAAGGCACTAGGGTTAGGCAAGGCAACGCTGCCTTGAAGTCGACAGTGGGGGCCAAAAAGAACATTAAGCTGATGGAGAGAGATTCAGAATGGAATGAGTTTTATCAATACAAACCATTGGGGCAGAAGAACACACTATAGGTGTACTCTCGAGGTAGGCCTTCCGGCTGAAAGAAAAACAAGATACACAAAGATTTAATTAGCAACTGACCGCAAACCTGTCCCATTGCTTAACAAAACAGAACTTCTCATTGCTCTACTGCTCTGGGATCAGACGGCCGGGTTTCCCACCTCCACCAGCACGCTGCGGCGCACATAGTCACTGCCTGCTGGAGCTCGCCGGTCCTCCAGCTCCTCAGGGGTGCGGCTCGTTTTAGAAGCCTGGAGTCCATCATGGCAGCACCCCGGTTCACTGTAGGCTACTGCACGAGCTGTCACACCAAATACAGAGAACCGTCACCTTGGGTGTGTGTGTGTGTGTGTGTGTGTGTGTGTGTGTGAGTGTGTGTGAGTGTGTGTGCATGTCGGCAAGTTGTTTTGTTTGTTCTGTCAAATGCAATATAATAGACATGGAACACACTGTATTGTGCATGTTAAGTGAAATGATCAAAACAAGTTGTGTCAGCAAAAGCTGGTGTTATGGGTTCCATGCCGACAAGGGCTCATCGGCAAATGATCACAGGCATTCAAGAATGTTTCCGCGCAACTTCAAAAGACGGGACAAATTGACGATGACACATTTTAATGTGACAGAGGGGACAAAAACAACGGGTCCCTCACAGTTATCAGCCCCAGGGGGCCACATAACTCTCTCTCTCTCACACACACACACACACACACACACACACACACACACACACACACACACACACACACACACACACACACACACACTTCCACAACTATGGCTGTACTATATGCTAAGGCTACAGAAAATACATCTTACAGTACCTGACACTCACAGGTGAGGGTAAGAAACATACTATACACATAAAGGCACAGTATACAGTAGTACACTGTCTCTGAAATACACAATACACACACACACACACACACACACACACACACGCACACGCACACGCACACGCACACACACACACACACACACACACACGCACACAGATTCAGTGGGAATCCGTGTTCTCTCAGTTGTGAGCCAAAGCAGCTCATTGTGTGTGTGTAGTGAGAGGGAAGGAGGGGGGAACAGCAGGGTCAGAGGCAGAGGACACAGGGGGCCCATTGGCCGGCAGTGACCCACAAACTCATCAAAGTGCCTCTGGGAGTCATAGAACGCTTCCCTCCCACACCCATCCACACACACACACACTCACACACACCTCTCCCCTCTGTCCAGAGTGCATCCCCCACAGGAGGTCCCCTCCCTTACAGTGTGGACCAACTCCCCCCCCCCCATCCCCCAAGCACACACACATGTTAGCCTCGTCAGTGGGTGCTCTCCCATGGTTTATAGTATCACATGAAAGTTAGGTGCATGAATGGCTATAATGGTAATCCCCATTATCCATAGGGCTCTTCTATTTGAAGTGCTTCTCCTTCACAGCTTTGCAACTTTAAACAGTCAGTAGTAAATAGCAGGATCACTGAACTCAAAATATTGTCTGGCAAACTTTTCAAATGCACGTAAAAGCAACTTTTTGCCCATTGGCATGTAGTTTGTGACAAGTGTCTTTTGCAAGCATATCGGGTTTGCGCAGAAGTGTTTATGAGCTACTTAAGAGCTAAGAAGCTCTCTGCACAGCATTTGTGTGTGTGTGTGTGTGTGTGTGTGTGTGTGTGTGTGTGTGTGTGTGTGACTGTGATTGCATCTGTATGTTTATATTCTGTCAGATGCCGTGACTGTACAGATGATCTAACCTGTAATATTGGCCACACCAAGCTCAGCGAATGACAGCACGATAAACGTGGGCGTGGCCTCTCCAGGGGCCACACACTTCTTCCTGGTCAGGTGATGCTTGCCAGGGTGCCCCACGAAACGGATGCCCTTGGGCACCGACACCTTGATGTGGACCTGCAAGGGGGGCACATGAGACACCAAGCCAGAGGCCCTGTGAAGACACGCTCCATAAATCTGCTTCTCCTGACATGAACGGAATTGCGTCATATATCTCTCTCTCTTCCTCCTTCTATCTCTGCTCTTCTCCTCTCTCGTCTCCCCTCTTCACTCCATCCATCCATCCCACCCCCTTTATTCCCAATCCATTCCACCCCCCCCCCCTTCATGTAGCGTGACTTCCTGAGTACTCTTAAAGGATTTGGAGGAATTCCGAGGCGCATTGCAAATTTTCCATGCCTCCCTGACTCACGGCTCCCAGGCTCCCTGAAGGATTACAGATCACTCCCACCTCGCCGTCCCCGTTCGCTAGCGAGTGTTTGGTAATGCGGGCGGACCGCTTCACAGCTCGGGCGTCCACACGCAACATGTCATAAATAACTCCACCGTACGAAACCCCCCCAAACCTCCACCCTAACTCCCCCCCACCCCCCCATCGGCTCCCCCCTCCACCCCTAACAAAAATATGAATAACGTGTTTTCCACCGAACATGAAAGCGCAGAGCTCTCCGCGCTTGTTCTTGCGTCATGGGGAGCTAACGCGACTGCGGCAGCTGTGCACGCACGCACACACACACACACACACACACACACACGCACACACACACACACGCATGCACGCACGCAGGGATGGATGCATGCAGGCAGACAGACATGCGAGGTGGTCCGGGGGGGAGCGAGCCGTTCCTCCACTGTGAGAGATTTGGGGAGTCACGCTCGCGCTCAGGCACGGCATGGGCAGAGGGACCTGATTGAAACAAGGCGGGGGGTGACACCAACTCGGATGCCTCGGACGGAGCCACTCGCGGTCATCTCTGCCCAGCGCTCACTGCAGAGGCACACACGGCCTCCCACAGGCCAGCATGTGTCATTCATTTGTGCTGGAGCTTTAGCGCAGCACAGAAACATGTGGGTGGCTGGAGGGCTGGAGGGCCCTATCTGACTTCTCACCACTGCTATGAGACTACAGCTTACTTCTGTAAATACACACCTGTCCATCAGGGGAGGACATGGCAACTGAATAGCCAACAAGCTGAGCAGGAGGGGATGCACTGTTTACTAATCCAGATAACAGGGACATACGTTCCATTAATGGACACCATTCACCACAATGGCTATAATGTTGTATGGGTGTCTGCCATCCTCAGGCATAAGTTGTAAGAAAGCAATACAATGGTTCAAATTACTGGGATGCAATTACATGGTTTATTGTCAATAACTAATGGTTACATCAAGACTTTGTTATAAAAAATGAAAAACATTCTTCTTATTCTCTTGTGACTTTGTGCTCTCACCTCTGTACAGGTGGGTAAGTAGTTGTAGACGGTGAGGGGAACTTTGGTCTGCTCTCCGCGAATGACGCTGTACGGCAGGGTGAAATCCACAAAGAAGGGCTTAAAGGTACGCAGCTCCGCCCTGGGCGCCATGCCCAGCCCCTTCTCCTCTGAGAGGCCAATCGCCTCTGTCACCCAGGTGGTGATGGAATCCGGGACAACCAATTGGAGCTCAGCTTCACCTGTGACATCACTAGTAGACAGGAAGTAAAATGAAGTCCATCAAGGCCAATCCCCTTTCAGTAAAGACAAAACTGCACACTCATCCATATAATTGCTAGCATTACTTTAATATTGACCCACAAACCTACAGCAAGCGCCAGTCACCATATATGATGAGACACAACAAGATTTTGTCAACAAGAGTCAGTTTTAAAAGTCATGCAGTTCATCTACACAAGCAAGTGGTGAAGCAGGTGCGCTCAACTACCAAAGATACAATGACTTCGGGTGCGAGTTAGAAAGACTATGAAATTAACATGAAAAACTGCACTCCCAAGCTTTTTCTCATAATGGTTTTTATTGGACCATGTCCGCTAACACAAACGTGTTTAAGCCTAAGCCATCATCAGTCATCTACACAAGCACAGTACCTGACATTGAGGCAGTGCCACACCCACGTCTCAGGGAAGAATGTTCGCCTTCGCTTCTCTGCTCTGCAACCAATCACAAGGCAGTCAAAATGATGTAGACATGTTCCTGCATCTGCCCGTACATGTGTGTGTGTGTGTGTGTGTGTGTGTGTGTGTGTGTGTGTACCTGGGTCCTGGTCGGGCATGCAGGGCTGCCTGTGTGGAGGTGTGGGGCTGGAACGCTGGAACGGCCTCATCTGTGTACATGCCCTCGCTCTGCCTGTGGTTCAGCTGCACCAGGTCTGTCATCACAACCAGCCCGGTCTCCTGCACACACACACACACACACACACACACACACACACACACACACACACACAGACAGACATGTGAATGAGACAGACAGCCATAATGAGCACTGATAGACAGAGGAATCCAAACATGGCTGCGCTGGGGTGTGGCGTAGCTGGTGTTGTGTCTGGGAGTGATATACTGTACAGTTATTGGCACTGGTTGGGGGTGACACAGCTGGTTCTGTGTATGGACGAGGTGTGGATCGCTTTGCGTCTAGACGCGGTTGTCTTTGTCTCCGGGTGTAATTTGACTGCGACTGTGGGAATGCAATATTATTGCTTCTGTAACTGGTTGTGACATTGCTGATTGTGTGTATGGGTGTTAAATAGCTGGCTGGGATGGCTATGGATTAGGTCTTGGTGGTCCCGTGTCTGTGTGGGTCTGGCTGCGTCTGTGTTTGTGGTGGTCATAAGTGGCTCATTCTGTGTTTGTGACAGTGTGCACATGGCTGAAACGGTTTCTTCTGAGTACGAAGTCATGCACTGAATCGGTGCACTTACGGTGAAAGCAAAGCGAGCGTCTTTAGTGATGTCCCAGTGCCATGGAAACACTGAGGACCGTCGTCTCCGTGACGACAAGCCCGGCCACCAAAAATGCCCATCATCTTTGGGTACACCAAAAGCATCTGATACATCAAAGTCTGCCAGCTCTTTAAATACCTACATTATCAGACACACACACACACACACACATACACACAAAGAGAGAACCAACAGACAAAGAAACACAATACATTAGGATTTTGTTTCTGTATGGACCCTTTCAAGAGAGTTCCATTATCAGCATCATAGTTGGCCCCACAAGACTTCCTTTTTAACATTCCATATGTTATCTTAATGCAGAGGAAGTAGATTGGGGCCCAAATAGAACGTTCAAGCATTGTTTTTGTTTTTTATTGTTGAAAGGGTCTATAGAATAAAATTCTGCAAAAACAATTGAAATGGTCAGCAGAGCGCGTAAGAGGCCAGAGGCAGAGGATAGGCATGGTGCCAGACTGACCTTGTCAGGGCTGAGCTGAAAGCCTGGCTTGAGGAGGTACATGCTTTTGTCCACGGTGGCCACACAGACGCATGACCCCCGTTCACCTCTGACCCTCAAGCTGATGGGGTCACCTGGCATGGACTCATTTGAGGAGAGAGTGACAGACACCTACAGGGGCACCACACACACACACACACACACACACACACACACACACACACACACACACACACACACACACACACACACGTACACACACACGCACACACAATGACACAGCATGACCACCGTGTCTTACAGCCACATTTAAAATTCTGCATATAATGGAGGTGTCCTGCTGTGGTTGAGAAGGCTTGTTAAATATCTATAGGGCTGTGGGGAGCTATGCGAAGCCCCACAAAAACAATGAGTCCCAGAAAGCCTCCTGCAGCTACAGCAAGTCTTCTCTGAAGCTCTCCCTGCTGTTATATAAAGCCACGGTATAACTAAGTTATACTGTAACCCTGACATTTCTCTTAGACTTATGTTAACAATGGGCAGTAATTGGACATCCACTGGTCTGTCAGAGTTTTACAATATATTACAACGTGAGGTACACGAGACGATGAGGAGAGAGATATAAACTAGAAAATATATAAAATATATAAAATATAAAAATATTTATAGTGAATCAGTGTATGGAATACTGAAATACAAGGATGAGAGTGAGAGGGAGAATGAGAAACAGGTTAGAACTGGTAGAAGGAGAAACAGTGAGAGAGAGAGAGAGGTAGAGAGGGGAAGAGAGAGAGAGAGAGAGAGAGAGAGAGAGATGGAGAGATGGAGAGAGAGGGAGAGAGAGACCTTATTTTCAAAGCTGGGCTGCACAGGTAGCTGAAGGCTGTCCGTGACCCCCTCGCCATTTTCTCTGACGTAGTACACTAGCAACCGACTTAGAGGAGCCATCGCTGCGGTGACCTGAAGCTGCAACGTTGTCACACAGCTGTCAATCTCAGTCTGGGGAAGAGCTTCTTCCTCCTCTATCAATGAAAAAACAACTTGTTAAACCTCTCTGTGCAGACAAATAGGAACTCAATAAATATATTCACACACACACACACACACACACACACACACACACACACACACACAAATATGTATGACTGCTCACCTGACAACTATGTAAAAATAAAAAAACACACCATGACACCAATAGATCTGTATTAGAGTGGTATAAAATCAACTTTCTAAACAGATCATATTTTACATACAATGCCACACTGGATCAACACAAAACAATACAGATGCATTGTTAACAATTACACCGGATAAAAGAATGTCTTTTAAAGTAAATTTCCTTCTTTTGCGGCCATAGACTCTTGTTGTAGTCTGTACTGTAATACAGCATTAGGGGGATGCTCACCTGTCTCAGAGGGGGTCTGTGTGGTGTGGATGTTCTTGTCAAAGGTGACAGCGGCCCTGCGTTGCCGGTGGCTGCTCTGGTTGGGGTGCTGCAGACCAGACTGGACGATGTTTCCCCGCGAGGCCACCTCATAGTGCAAGGTGAAATTACACCCACACGTGGACTTCAGCTGCACTTTGGCCTCCTGTCCGATCTGAGAACACACACACACACACACACACACACACACACACACACACACACACACACAAATAGAAGCATAATATGAGGAAAAAGGAAAGAGAGTGCAGTAATGTACGCATACAGAAGATGAAGGGCATATGACAACACACACAAACACATACTGCCAAAAAAGACACAGAATCCAGGCAACACACAGCAGGCCATGGACACATACACCATGCTAGTCATAGTCAGCTAAAGCTCCTTTTATTTCTCCTGTGTTCCTGTGAAAGCATCTGAAAGGGCCACTGGAGTTCACCTGCAGGGGTTGGCCGGGACTCTGCAGCTGGATGTGGCACTTGCTGGGGGAGTACCAGCTGCTGATGGACAGGTAGCTGGGCAGGTACTGGTCCCCAGCAGCTCGGCCCTCTATGGACATCACCTTAGTCTGGGAGAGGTGAGGGAGACACATACACACACATGTACACAGGCCATGAGGACAGATGCTTACTCAATAATGCAGAAACACAGCAGCAAATGTGAGGTCTTTTCACTAACATTCATGTAGAATTTGCAGTAATACGTTAGATCACGATATGCAGATAACGCACCACAAATACACTTGACTATTGACACTATTGACACAAATGTTATACAATTTTGCACTGTATAACACTGAGTCAATTAGATCAAGATCTATTTGAAAAAGGACACAAATATCAACCCTGTATGCTGAATGGACTCTCTATTCCATGTTTCTCTGTCTTGCACCTGCTCTCTAATTCCCATCCTCTGCATCCTGTGACTCCTCCACTCTACTCTACTCCTTCACACTCTCTCTTTCAACACTACTTCCACTCTCTGTAAGGTATGAGCTACACCAGGCGCGTAACTGAAGCGTTCCATTCGCGTTGCGTCTGCTACAACAATTAGCTTCCACTATAATCAATGGGAGTAGCTACACCAGACGTGATAGTGGCGCGTACGTTCGTAAAAAATAGTCCATTCATCTAAAATGGATTTTACGCGTCGCGAACGGAACGCTTCAGTTATGTGCCTGGTGTAGCTTCCCTGGTGCGCCTAGTGTAGTCCTCCACCCCACTCTGTTTCTCTCTCTCATGGCTGTGTGTATTGATCGCCCTCTCTCTGTGTCTCTCTGTCTGTCTGTCTGTCTGTCTGTCTGCTATCTGCCACTGACCTCCAGCCAGACATACTGTGCTGCTGTGGGGATGGACGGAATCTCGAAGGTGGCCTGGCCGTTCTGAGAGATCAGCTCGCTGGTGAACACATTGTCCTTGGGCGTGAGCTCCGCCTTGACGCGCACACGCACGCCATCCGCAGGGCTGCCGTCGGGATACGCTACTTCAATCTACATACACACACACAAAAATGAACATATCCATAAATACAATGCACCAGGTCACAAGGTCACCAGGTCAGATGCACTAGGTCACAAGCATATCATACATCCATTGATGAAAAATATGAGTCCTAAAAGTATTGACACAAAGTATTTATCTCTGTGTCTAAACTGTGTAATTCACCAGGCTTTGGCAGGATGCTGCGCTTTAACAGGTTGATTGAGCTCTTCACAGCCCAGCTTCAACCACAATTGGACTTGTTTGCTTATGACAGACCAAGGAGTAAAGGATACCTCAATGCTTTACTGACAACAGTACTGTAGATTGCTGACAGTTATCTACTGAAGTCTTACTTTCCATCAGTTGTATTTTTATATACATATATATTATAACATTTATTTTCAAAACTAAGTGCTAAACTTTTAATCTTATTTTGTCTCTGACGCTACAGAGTCAGGTGAGGTAACCAATAAGCAGTGCCAGCTAAGAAATCCATCTCCTCCAATTCCTACTCAGCTTTATAAGGAAACCAGTACTAATATCATTAAGGCTCTCTCACCTTGCCCTTGTATGGCAGACCAGGCTTGAACTGCTTGCGTGTGTCCTTTGAGTACTTGACGTCGATGAGCTGTTTGTGGACAGGTGTCGAGTCGTCTAGCATGGTCTGTCGACTGCCGTCCACACTACTGACCGAAACCCACATGCTCACCGTGCCCCGGAAGTGATCCGCCACATCCAGTGGCATCATTTCCTTCACACACAGGGGAAAGGTTGCTGTGCCCCGGATCTGGAGACGACAAGACCATTTTAAAAAAGACTGATGGACAGGGGAATAATTGAAGATGCTGACAGTTGTTTTGATCTCATTAGTGGAGTCTATATTGTATTGTATTGTAATGCCTCCATAGACTGCATATTTATAGCCATTGTAATTCCTCCATAGCCTGGTTTGATATATTCACTCTTCAAATGGTATGGTTTCTAAAAAGTGCCTTTTTAGATGTCTAGCCATCTCTATTTTTTGCTTCAGTATTTTCTACTAGCATACAGGAGCCCACCCAACTAGACCCACCTCCATCGTCTTGACCATTGGGTGGCCCACATCATGGCGATAGTAACCCACTCCATTCACAGTCATGTTCACAATCATTTTCCCAGTCACCGGCTTCCCAAATGTGTACCTGTTGTGGTGGGAACAGAAATGAAGATACAGCATTGATGCTCATAATAACATGCTTGTAGTACTAGTAGATGCACCTGTGACCCTGTGTTTACAACTGCATCACTGTGTCAGAAAACCATAATGCTGATAATACCAATCAAGACTAAACACAGCCATGTTTACCAATAACGCACAGTGAACATCTTCAGTGAATGAACCACAATCAGTTTTTTTATTTGTGTATTATATTCACAGATCAGAGAGCAACTTGAGAGGTTCATACTAACTGCAGGTTGCAATGAGGCCATCAAAATGTTGGCATCATGTTAAGAGTAGCTGTACTAATATGGTAGTAGTGTGTTTGGGCTCACCTGGCCCTGACGGTCACCTGCTCACAGATGTTGAGGTCACGGATGTAACGTGGCGGCTCCAGCACCAACTCGAACTTGGGGGTGACTGTGGGGAGAGAGAGAGAGCGTGAGAGAGACAGAGATGGTTATATACACTGCCAAGCTACATCTACATCAAGACTACACAGAGTTTTGAAGGCAAAACATAATAAATAAACGTTTAAGCTGTAGTAAACAGTCAGATGATAAAACAGGAGCAGAGCTGTGATTAATTCTCTGCCTCTCTCCATCAGCCCAGTGTGCAAGCTAAGGGGTGGCTTTTGAGTCATCAGGTGCTCACCATACTTCTGCACCTCAAAGGACTTGTTGTAGGTGTGACCCTGCTGCTCCACAAAGATGAGCCACTCTCCAAACACCGGCTGGTCGGACAGGGGGAAACTCATATTCACAATGCCTGAGACCGACAAAAAACAAAATCAGGAAAAAAATAAATCAGAAATCAAACACCTATGTATAAATGCTGGACTTCGTACAATGCCTGGAATCCCAGTGGGTGAAGTATGTTAATCCCCTGCATTTGCACTGCCTTGAAATCTGATGGAAAAAAAAATCCCAACTTCTAAAGAGAGTGGAAAAAGGAATACCGCAGCATCGGGGCTGGAGGCCGTTCCACTGGATCATCCGGGATCCTCGCGGATCCTGAAAGAATTCACATCCAGTTACACACACATATTTACAGGACCACCCATAACAGAGCCTCAGCGGGGCAGAATATTATATTCAGATGTTGGCATCCTAACAAATTGTAGTCTACAAGACTACTGCAATGTAGCTCAAAACTAATGAAAGCCTGTTTGAGAAATTATGCTATTATAAAAGTTGAGCAGCAGTGCTGGGTCAGTTGAGACTGCTGCTTAATGAGTTCTGTAAAGTGATATGTTTAAGGTGCTGCTCCATAAGTAGATTTTAGAAGTCAAGCATGCAATCTCCCTGTAGGTAGTTAACCAGGGAATACAGCATTGGAATACACAGATACAGGATATGTAGACCATCACCAGAGTTAAGTTGTTTATATAATTTCCTTAGTGACCTCATACACACACAGACACACACAGACACAGACACACACACACACACACACACACACACACACACACACACACACACACACACACACACACACACACACACACACACACACATCTGCTGTATGAAGCGGCTGGTTGGCAGCCTGTTATCAGAGGTGCAGAGCCTTGTAATCTCCACCTGCGGGGAGAATAAACCAGGACGGGTGCACCACCCCCCACTTAAGGCCCACTCACCACAACATACGCCTCAATCTGAGAGAGAGAGAAAGAGAGAGGGAGGGAGGGATGGGAATAAAGAATAAAGAAGGATGTCATGTATTAAACAAAGGGATTTCCATGGCATGTTTATGTAGCATTAAGTCTCCTACTCATTTGTAAAGGGATAGTGAGTGTACAAGAGACATATGCGGGTTAAAATACAGTAATATACCCCTTCAGATCATATTACCTTGTCATTTGCTGGTTTCAGATCTGGTGCCATTGAATAAACATTGATTAGCACTGGAAAGACAAACAAGATGACCAAATGTTTACATGATTCTAAAGAAAAGAATCAAAGTCATCAATCAATGATCGCTACATACAATGAACTTCCTGTTGTTGACATACTGTATCTCTATCTTCATGTTCATGCTTGCAAGGGGTGCATCAGTTGAGTTTGTAATGAATGTCGACAAATTTATATCTAACTCTTTCTGGATGGATGAATATGTGTCAAGAATTAATGTTCACATCTGAACTGTTTTCTACTACATGTGAATCCATTCCATCAGCATTGGTGTAGGTAGGTGAATAAGTATGTCCTATTCACCAATCAAAGAAAGTGTGAAGTGAAGTGTGTGACTGATACCCACTCCAAATACAGTTCAGAGTGTTAGGACCTCATCACATCACAACATCACAACAATTACTACCCAAGTCCCAAGTCATGGATCAAAGTTTCTTTTTAAGTGTCTGATATTCCAGCTGAGATGTTCATCACCAGATACCTCTTTGCAGTGGCTTGTAGACGGGCTTGTCGGTCTGGATGAAGACAGCAGTCCCCTTGCTGTCCACGGTCACGGTGGTGGAGTTGTGGAAGATGTATCCCCCCTCTGTCACGTGGCGGTTTCCCCAAACCTTGAGCTGGGCCTGACCTCGCAGTCCAGTGGGAACCTGAGTAATGGTAGATGGAGGGCAAACAGAGCAAGACAGTTAGTCCCACATTAGAGACATCACCACTATTGTGCATATATACACTCATAATGTAAACATATTTATCACAAATGTCATTGCTGTATTTGTTCTGAATTCAAAATGTGCTGTATATGGACTGAAGCAGCCACAGCACAATCTCAGCTGTCGTATTCTGTGTGCTGAATTACAGCAGAAAACTTTTTGCGGTGGCTGCAAACTACACAAGACACCATTTAACAGCCATTACACAGGGCTAGTATTGGGAGGTTTTTAAAACAGATCTATGCAATGTCCCACAGCTGAGAACAGACGGGGAGAGAGAACTTGACATGAGATGTCTAAAGGGATGATTAAGCAGGGACATCTCGTGTGATGGGGCTGAGGTTCGTCTCTCTTTCTCTCTCTCTCTCTCTGGTAAAGGATGAGAGAGTGTTCTGCTTTGACTTGCCCATGCTGGACTGATCCGCTACAACCACAGAGGCGAGCGGACAGCTGCTGCCAATTACGACCAGGCTGTTACCTCCTCGCGCATGAATGTGGCGGGGGCAGATGTTCCCCTGTGCCCATAAATAATCTCCCCTTTGGTATGTCTCTCGGAGACGCTGCTCTTGTTGTTGTTGTTTTTGTGTGTGCTGTTCTTGTCGTCACATTTCTGATTTGTGCTACGCCTACAGGCCGACAGGGATATCCCTACTGTGCGGTCAAACTTCGAGCAGTTATATAGCCTTTAAGATTTCTCAGGAGGCTAGAGGAAACACATGATATGCTTGCTTGGTGCCTCTCACCTTGAGTTTGATGGTTCCTTTATCTGAGGAGAGAAAAAGCATAAAGTCAACAGAGGTTATCATAGTTTGGTGCATGTGACTACTGACAACTCATTAGGATCTCCTCCAAATGCCAAAACAGAACTGGACATTCACATGACTCAAAGGCTGGTCTTCAAATGACATCAGCATCATAAAACTATCTGACCTTTCACACTCCCTCTCTCTCTCTCTCTCTTCTCTCTCTTTCCTTTTCTCTATCTCCCTCTCTCTGTCCTTTCCTCCCTTCCTCTCTTATCCCCCCTCCTCTCTCTCTCTCTCTAGCATAAACATCAAGACTAATATACACAAATACAAAACACGCATCCAACCCTTCATGCACAAACAACCACTAAAACGCCCATGAGGTCACCCAATACACACACTTTACCATCATTATAACAATAAAAAAACACTTTGTTTCAAGCCAAGAATGGCATCAGTGATGTTTCATCATACAAGAAGCACACCAGATATAGTCTCGACAGGGCAGTGCTGAGATAGGCGGACAAGGCACAGATGACCAATGCAGATGTTGACGTCACCAGTTTTTGTTTTTCAATCAACATGAGGAGCCTTTCCTGAGAACAAACTTTCCGCAAACACACTTCACCTTCCCAAACATGTGGAGGCCTGTTTCTCCAGGATCAGTAGCGCCTTTCAGTTCATCAAGAAGAAGTAGTGTGTATGTGGTGTGTGTGTGTATGTGTGTGTGTGTGTGTGTGTGTGTGTGTGTGTGTGTGTGTGTGTGTGTGTGTATGTGAGTATGTGCATGTGTGTGTGTGTATGTGTGTGTGTGTGTGTGTGTGTGTGTGTGTGTGTGTGTGTATGCCTTATGCCTGTATGTGTGTGTGAGTGTTTGTATGCGTGTGTGTGTGTGTGTTATACCTGCCTGCGAGCATGTGTGTGTGTGTGTGTGTGTATGTGTGTGTTCATCAAGCTGACACTCTCTGGTGGGGCTCCACAGATATTAAGTATAGTATAAGTATATTAAGTATATCTTTTTTTCCCGTGAGGGAAATTTGGTCTCTGCATTTAACCCAATCGGTGAATTAGTGAAACACAAACAGCACACAGTGAACACACAGTGAGGTGAAGCACACACTAATCCCGGCGCAGTGAGCTGCCTGCTACAACGGCGGCGCTCGGGGAGCAGTGAGGGGTTAGGTGCCTTGCTCAAGGGCACTTCAGCCGCGGCCCACTGGTCAGGGCTCGAACCGGCACCCCTCCGGTTACAAGTCCAGAGTGCTAACCAGCCACGGCTGCCCAGATGTAAGCAGTATTGTCATACAGAACACATACGTTATGCACAGGCCCCAGATTGCCCTTAAACAGTGTGTCTGTGTCTGTGTGTGTGTGTGTGTGTGTGTGTGTGTGTGTGTGTGTGTGTGTGTGTGTGTGTGTGTGTGTGTGTGTGTGTGTGTGTGTGTGTTTGTGCACGGATGTGTGCACATGTGCATTAAGTGGTCACCCTGCCAGGCAGTGTGTGTGATCTGCTGAATGAAAAATGGATGTGAAGGAGAGAGCATGGCAGTGTTCCAACTGAACACTCGCCTAAAACACATACACACACCCCGACACACCCGTGCACACACACACACAGAAATTTCCAGAAAACATACTGATACACACTGTGATAAACAGTTTCTCCCCTTTTTTGTTTTTCACTTACAGAATAGCACAGAGTAGCAGAGTACTGCAATAATACCTAAATACTCCCCAACACATACAGGTGCCACACACACACACACACACACACACACACACACACACACACACACACACACACACACACACACACACACAGAGTTAATTCACAACTGTAACCCACATGAACTGTGACACATTGAGGTTAACAATTTCTCACTCTAATGTGAATTTTTGTATTCAAATACACTGCTGAATAGCAGAGAGCTGCTCACACACACTCTCACACAGACACACACACACACTCTCTCTCACACACAAACACACACCTAGTATAGTGCCATGGCTGTGGGCAACTGTCTCTCCTTTGACTGCGAGCTGCACCTGGACCCGAGTCTCATCCACTGCGTTGAAGAGCGTGACGCTCACAGCCTCCTCGACCCCAGCGCGGAACACAGACGGGGCAGCCACCAAGTAACCCCTGCTGGACACAAACACACACCATCTCATTATCGCAGCATTATATATCAATAACATGTAAGATAGAGATAGAGACAGAGGGAGGGAGAGACAGACAGAGAGAGAGAGGGAGAGAGAGACGGGGCTAGACCATCATAACTATGGAAGGAGGACCGTTCGATTTGAAACCAACAAGTCTTCAAAAACCAATCCCGTCAACCTTAGGGCTGCCTGAACCATGAAGCAGGTTCAATAGTGGAAGTGATGGCTAAAAATGAAGGAGCAGAATTTGGCAGCATTTGATAAGCAGCTCTTGTCTGCCTGCACCACATGTTGGGTATCCTCCAGTGACTCCGACACTGTAACTCAGATATCTAGAAGGTGACTTGACAGTAATATTTGGAGGATACAACGCTTAAAGAAAATGGTTTTATAATCGCAGTTGGATGAAAAGCCGGTCACGCAGCACACTGTCACACTGTAGTCTGGGCACTGAGCCTCTCTGGGTGGTCCCACGCTGCGGATGTGACTTTTCACAGCGACTGCTTTCAGGAACAGGCAAGACGGACATTTCCACACAACAGCACCGAAATTAAGTCAGGAGCAGGCTGCTGTTTAGAGAGGTCAAAGTTCAAAGGTCACCTTTAACAGCACAAAAACATGCAGAACCCTTCTAATTATAGCACTGCCTCTGCAGGGCATAGGACCCTATGGGTGATGTGCTGCATGTGAAAACACAAAGTTTACAGTCTTCGGTTGGCCAATAACTGTCACCCGCACTTCCAGAGAAGTGGGACACATAAATATGATTTCTGCCCTCTTTTTTTTCTACGGCCCAATGAAACTATGTGACCTCTCTCATGGTTTGAGGGGCTTGGGCGTTATATTAGTGAAAACAGCACAGACGCCGGCGAAACGGGCGCCTCGCTCACTCGCTCTCTCTCCCCACCAAGGCCTGATTGTCTGCGAGTCGGGTCAGGTGGTTGGCATTACCGTGCCGGGAGCCAGAGGTCTCAGAGTCATGAGAAAATCCCTTCAAAAGTGCGGCTTAGAGAGCCGCAAGATAATGCAAGGAAATTGACTCTGCCAGCATTTGATCTGAGGCACCTCTGTCCTTAACCCCTTCATTCGTGGGCCTTAACAGGAGGTGAGGACCAACGCTGTGCTCTTGACACCTCGGCCACTCTTCACTCTCGCCTTCACATCTCTGGACTTCCACCATCCATAAATCACAGCCAGAGCATGGGTTTAACTGTGCTGAAATGCCAGTGTGCCTTAAAACCTCCACAGGTCAACGAGGTAAGGTTTAGAAAGCCAAGGAGAAGGGGGGCAGAACAGGGGAAGGACATAATCACTCTCTATGGTGCATTCTTGTGCAAAATCACTTGGCAAAGGCTGTGCGTAACCCGCTCACAATTAACACAAGAAAACTCTGCAGCCAGCTCAAGATTAGACTCTGGCATGCTGTTGACAAGGACCCAAGCGATAGCATCAAAGTCAAGCTCTCACAATGGGGTATTTTCTATTTTACTAGACTATGAAAAGGAATCTAGTTAACCGGGAGCCCCATAACATTTGGGGTAGCCACACAATGAGAAGCGCACTGCAAGCAAGCATCTTGAACTGTTTAAATCCACAGATTATCTGAAAGCAACCCTTAGGGACTGTACTGTAACTTTAAGGTTTACATCTCTTTCACTTCCCTCAAACTCATAATCAACTCTTGACCTTTGTGCGTTGTATGTATGTGAAGTCTGACCTCTTGACACACAAAGGACACATTAAGGCCATAAACTGACTGTGAGTTTGAGAGGGGAAAAAGAGCAAATCACTACATAATCGATAAACACCAAAGTCAGAGAAACACTGTAAAAATGCAACAAACGAAACACACGTGTTAATTTTGAATGAGGTAGATGGAACAGTAACTGGTTGGAGGAAAAGCCGGAAGGCATTGGTAAGCGAATAAAACCGTCCCATTCTACGGGACCGCAGACTACATTCATGATCAGCGCAGCTCTATCAGTTCTTGTACCCACGCGCCTGCACGCTGTTGCTCAGAAGTTCTTACTGTCAGTGATGTTCAACAAATCACCTGACATTTATTTGTTTAAACATGCTTTCCATGAATTTGTTTAAAAAACACATAATGGTTTTAATATGTGCGCATAAAAATAAACAAAAACAATAACGAAATAATAACGAAAACAAAAGACAGGCCACACAGGACATAAATAGGCAATAACAATACTAACAGTAGCCTAGGCTAACTTACTGTCTGTCTTGTGCACTACCACTTCTGGCACCAACGAGGAAAATAATCCAGGTGAGAGCCCACGAATCTTTTAAATTGTTCCAACATTTCATTTTTGGTCTTTTGTCATCCGAGGCCATGGACCTCCAACTCGTTTTCTCCGGTGAATCGAAATTAGTTTAAGGTTCAGAGCTTTTCAGATGAAATATTCCTGAAGTTTGATTCTGCACCTCTCAATCAGAAGTATCCATTGAAATGTGCAAGACAGAAGGCGCCTCGGTTTTGCCTGGATTTAGTGCACAGGGATCAAATTTTATCCCACATTGAGAAATCCCGTTGCGTGCAATTTTTTTTCTTTTAGAGCCCAACTTCACTCAACAGACAGTGCTCCATTCGTTGCTTATTCATCTGCCTTGGTTCCGCGCTCATATTTCAGCATCACAAATTATTAGCGTCCGCCCCCGCCCCCCGAAGAGTAGTACGATATCTCCAAATACTTATTGATTTATGTCCGGTGCAACCCAGCGCAGGCGACCCGACACTACAGTCCGTCCATTCCATTCCGAGTATAAAACGCAGCCTTGTTGCCTCTTTGAAGTTTCAAAGCTTTTGTCCCAATCGGCTGTGCGGGTCAAAGCACACTCCAGCAGGACTACAATAGGGGTAAACCCCCAAGCCCCTAACTTTATTGTAGGCCACTTAGACTAGACTGAAAAGCGTCAATAACATGAGTGGGTCAAATTGTGTGTACCAATGTGAGAACGACATATTCAGAATAAACACTAAAACATTAATCTGGACTGTAAATGGTCATTTGATTTGTCCAGTGATAGGTCCATGAAATACAATATTTTAAAGATAGTATCAACTAAAATCACTTTTCTGTTAGACTATGGTGAATTTCTTATAGTCGTCTAATATTGAAAAGGACGAAAAATAGGCAGATCAATTCTGGTCCTTCGCTCGTCCACATTTAGAACGCAGACTTTCACAGTAATGCGTGCTTTTGACGCCCTCTGCTGTTGCGCACGCGTGTCCTATTCTCTGCAGGTTTTTCTACAGACCACAGCGTTTCAACAGCTGTTGAAACCCCCCACCCCACCCCCTTTCTGCAAGCTCAGCCGATGAATTGTTGATGTCAGCAGAGCAAAGCCCCTGGTAACAATAAGTTTTAACGAGCTTTACATGTGTGACATTTATTTACAGGGCTCTGTCGTTTTGTGGTCCAGCTGAATGAGGCTAATCCAAGAGGAGCCCAGAAAACGTTGTAATGTTGTAATGCAATTATGCAGTGACTTAACCAGTGACAATCAGAAACAAAATGTGACGGTGTGGTCACAACATGGCATTAAAGGTGTTGGCCTTGTACATTTTTTATTTAAAAACATTATTCTTTGAGTCTTCATATAATCTATGTACATTTAAAACTTTTTTCACTTGTTGGTGCATGTTTACATCTGTGTTCATTCTTTTTCCAAGTAGGCAAAGTTTAAGGGGCATTTTGATCTGTTCCAAACTCAAATGAAATCTGCCGATCTCGATTTTTACCAGTCAAAACTTTGGACACACCAACACTCATAGTTTTCTTTCTTCGTCTGTCTTCTACATTATACAACAATACTAAATGCAACAAACTATGACAAGATATTGTGATGACAGTTTTGCACATTATTGGTATCATAACATGAGGTTGTCACCTGGAAGGATTTTCAATTAACACCAGTGAAAGAAAAGCAGCCAATAAGTGCTTACGCATATGGTCACTCCTTCAAAACCTTTTTTATATATATATATATATATATAATTTTGACCATCAGTAATGGTCTACTGCTGGTACTGTATACCATATCATGTTGAAACCTACTTGAACAGGATTTTGGTTAAATTCCTGCCTGATTTAGTTGAGTATCCAGAACTACATTTACTGAGATCCCTGAAAGTTTCTTTGTAATCAATTATTTATCATGGGTTAACTCTTGGTGTGTTCAGTATGTTCAGTACCAGTATACCTTAGTGAAAGGAGATAAGTGCCGCACACTCCAAGTTTAAGGCTATATTCTTTATTGAAGCGATGTCTGGCCTTCTTCAGATCGCATCTTCAGATCACATAGTGTAGATCTATGCGATCTGAAGGCCAGGCATCGCTTCAATAAAGAATTTAGCCTTAAACTCGGAGTGTGTGGCACTTCTCTTCTTTCACTAAGTTTTACTAAGTTGCCAGCACCTGGTATTTGGTGTACGTTTGCACCTCTCCTTTCCAGTATCAGTACACCATCATGCAGAAGTCAATCTGCTCTTTGCCAGCCAGTCACATTCCTCCTCAGTCACTCACTCTGTCATCTCTGGCCTTGCCAGCATCATCACTCTCATTCATGTTTATGGAAGTGGATATAGCCACACACAAGCACTGTGTAAACAAACACATTCTTTATTAGAACTTTTTAAAAAAAATTAAACACGTCAAACATCTTAAAAAACACTTTCAACAGAACAGCAACGCACTCTCTCACTCTCACCTCTGGCAAAAGTCCTGAGTGGCACATTCCTGAGCAGGCTCCTCTAAACCTACTGAAGCCCAGTCACGATCATGCCCAGGCTCAGATTCAGACATGGCCGTGAATGATGTGGGCCACCTTCTTCTCCATCGCCAGCTCCCTCTCGTGTGTGCTGGCACAGCGCACCTCCTCCTTGGGCGTCTCCAGGAAGTCGACCTTGTTGAACCCCACCCACTCGCCGCTGACCGCCACCCCGTGCGCCAGGCACAGCCGCTCGGCCTTCTGGGGCTCCGTGAGCGCCAGCAGGCTGGCCAGGTGGCCCAGCGGGTAGCGGCAGTTGCGGCTGCTGTGCCCGTGGCTGTAGAGCTGCAGCAGCTGGCGGCGGATGGCCAGCAGGTGGCGGTGGAGGGCGCAGCCCTGGAGGAAGTCCAGCCGGTCGGCCAGGCGCAGCAGGCGCACGGGGTTGCGCTCGCAGAAGGCCCGACTCACTGCCAGCGCCAAGCACACAGCTGGAGAGGAGCGGACACGAGCGGGAAGCTCCAAAACGTGCTGCATCACACGCGCACAGCCTAGGAGAGAGAGGCAAAAAAACTAGATTAGCATCTCACTGTACATGAGTATTTCTACTGAGACACGTTTTTTGGTGTAACAGTAAATCTATGAAAGTTTTAGTCAAGACACTTTTGTGATAAATAAGGATATTGGAAGATGAGCCTATATAGGTTGAACTTTACATGTATGCGGAAATGGTAACAGCAGTAGTATTTGTAAATGGGGCATGTAACCAATTTTGTGCATCAATGGTAAAACGGTGGTAAATGTAGTGAAGTTATGCATGTTGATAAGGAAGTGTATGCAATTTAGTGTTTGTGGCAAAAAAACTGTAATAACCTACCCAGATTGTAGAGCAGGTTGAGAGCCTCAAACTCCTCTTGGTTTTTGTACTGGCTTTGGTGTGTGCCATCGCCCTGTTTGGGTGTGCCCTTGGGCACTTGTGAGTCTCTTACTGCATGCTCGTCGTCTACAGTATGTGTGTTCTCCTGTTGGCCGTAGCTCTCCAGCAGCCAGCTCAGGCTCTCCTGCAGGTGCGTGTCATTGATCTTGGGGTCGTAGAGCTGCAGCGGCTCTCCACAAAGCCTCTGAGAGGCGTAGATGAGTAAGCGCACCGTCCGCTCCAGGATGGCCACACACTCGGCCCCACTGGCCCGCTGAATGATCAGGTCCTGTCGGATGCTCCGCAGGCGGTCAAACACAAAGCTGTACACCTGAAAGGTACACCACCATCATCACACATTGCTAACCCAGTTACAGCAGAAGCATGGTTTCAAGTTTCACCATCGCACAATCACTCTTCATTTTATGAAGACTGACATAGAAAACTTAAATCTGAAGGTATATGAGTTAATAGTAGTAAGATAAATGGCTCAAACACGCATCTGTAAAACAAGAAAGATCCATCAGATAGGAGACAAACTACCTCTCCTATTGTTCTTTACAGATTTCTTGTGATTATTGCTACAGATGGACCAAAGAGACAGAGATCATTCTCTCTAACCTCAGTCCATGGCTGAAGGGTCGGGGAGGCAGCGATTTCATCAATGAGGTAGCAGACCGTTTTGAGCAACACAGCCGGGGGTCGGAGGTCACTGGGTTGGGTGGCATCCTTGCCCGCGGCAGGACGGGAGTACTCTTTCACCATGCGAGCGGGGTCAGCCTTTGGCCGTCGATCTTTCTCTGTGCCCGCGAGCATCTCGAAGTGGTGCAGTCTGCACTGGGCCTCTCGGTCCTGCAGCTCACGCCTGGGACACATGGCCATGCAGGTGCCCCGAGGGTTGCCGTCGGGCCTCTGGACTTCCTCCTGCTCTGGCTGTTGTGTCCATCCCTGGTTCTGTCTGTCCTGTTTGGGCTTCAGTGTCCCATCCGGCTGCGCTCTATCCTCCTGGTCTGACCTGTGTCTCCAGTTCTGGGACTGCTGTCTATCCTGCTCGGGCCTCTGCCTCCAGTTCTGGTGCGGTCTGTTCTTGTCCTTCTGCGCTCTCCAGTGCTCTTGCTGTGGTCTACCCCATGGCTCTGGTCGATCGTCACCCTGGGGTCTCCTCTTCTGTGGGTGACCCCACCCCTGGGGCTCCTGATAAGCCAACTCTGATCGCCCAGCACGCGCCTCGCCCTCTTCCTGTTGTGGTCTCCATCCATGCTGAGTCCTTCCTCTGCCTCTTCTTGGGTGGTTAGGTCTCCCGTTCATGGGAGACAGAGATAACTGTATTTACAAACATAGATGACAAGAAAAATAGATACATTAGACAAACAGACCATGAAAGAGATGCTGATTTGTCTCAAAAAATAGTCTACTTACATGCTCGCGGTTCATCACCATTCAATTATTTTGAGCTTATTTAAAAGCCCTTGAGGGTTGTGCTGTACAACTATTGATTAACCCATTGCAGCACCAAAAAACGCATATAGGTAAATTTAGACTCAAACATTTTATTCTTACATTAGAACTACTGCGGTTAAACTCGTAATCCATGTAAGAAATTTAGATGCAGTGCAATTTTGCATCTTAACAAATAACAATAAAGGTCTTTTCGATAAAATACGTCGACTTGTGCAATGCTGGTAGTATTTCTAACAAGCATTAGCCTATCCCCTGATGGATACCTAACAGTGAACACAACGGTGATTGTTGATTACGCCGTTTCACTAGGCCTACTTTTAGCAATTCAGCGAAATCAAGGCGAGAGCATGGGGACATTAAGATTAACGTGGCTTAATGTCTCAAAACAATGTTCACCAAATTTCTCCCTCCCATTTTCCCTTAGAGATTTCTTGTCATTATTGCTACAGAAAAAAACATTTATGACTGGGATCAGTCTGGTAGGCCCACATCAAAAATCATGACGCTAGCTTCACTCGTTACGGTCCGGTCCACTGTCCTAACGTGATTTTGCTAGGTTGTTGTAAAGGCTAAATTATTCTCCGTGCTCGCTGTTGTTTGAAATTGTTATTCAGTACACATTTCGTCGAAGCTACAAACTTTTCAGAAACAGCTAGTTTTCGCAAAAAGAGCCGCAATATTTGGACATTCACTTACAGCTTTTTAGAAGAACTTTGCGTTCCCAGATGAACGGGGACAGTTGACAGGATGCACACATCCGCTATGCATTCAAAATAAAAGTCCACTGCAACATGTAAAGTAACGATCAGAAAGGACACGCTTTACGGCTTATAAAACGCGAGGTGCGCTATGCTTTCAAAAAAACGACTGCGCTTTTCCGCTTGGAGTTGAACTTTTTACAAATGGAGGCGCTCAGGGAGTCGAGAAAAACGCTAGGCGCTCTGAGCGCATAAGAAGCACGCAAAACGCTTACTGTCATGAAACATAAAAAAGGCGCACCTCACTGCAAGGACCAGACGTCCTGTCTGATCGTTCCCTAGTAGTGTTTTTCATTACAGTTAATGTAAATTCTACCTCTTCTGAAAACTTCATTCATTCATACATGTCCTAATAATCGAACACAAATAAACGAACCCAAAATAGATGTGCCACTAAGATAAGATAAAATAAGATAAGCCTTTAATCCCACATCAGAAAAATGTGCTTGTTACAACAGCCAAGGAAGATATGTCCAGAATATCTATAAGAAAATATAAGAAAAAGGAAAGAATATATACTCTTTTGATCCCATGAAGGAAATTTGGTCTCTGCATTTATCCCAATCCGTGAATTAGTGAAACACACTCAACACGCAGTGAGGTGAAGCACACACTAATCCCAGCGCAGTGCCGGGGAGGGGTTAGGTGCCTTGCTCAAGGGCGCTTCAGCCGTGCCTACTGGTTGGGGTTCGAACCAGCAACCCTCCGGTTACAAGTCCGAAGCGCTAACCAGTAGGCCACGGCTGCCCCAGAAAAAAGGATGTGCACCATTCCTGGAGTCACTGCAATACCGGGTCGATGTGTGGAGCGGACAGTCTCCCTGTTCCAAAAATCAAATTAATATATGGTCCTCGGGTAGAGGACGTATTAGATATTAAACTGATAAGAACAGATACTACACTTGATCTTAGCCAAAAGGCCGAGAAGCGAAATGTAGCAAAATTAATAGTTAAAGAGATTAGTGTACACAATATCAACATACACAATAAAATATCTGACCCTTCAGGGGGGTATTCCAAGTACGTGGTTTAGTGGCAAACCAGGGTAAGTTAACTAAGAGTAAGTGCTAAACCTCCTACAACAAGAGCCCTATGGCATTGTTTTGTTAGGAGAATGAAGCCATACAGCTCTTCTATTAGGAGGTTTACCACTTACTCTGAGTTAACTAACCCAGCTTTGCCACTAAACCACATACTTAGAATACTCCCCTGGACTGTGGACCCAGGTAAACAGTACTGTGTGAAACAAAGTAAGTAATAACCATCAGATGTAAGTTCAATCATTAAGGTTTATTAGTTGTACAAAATGACAAACTCTATAAGCATTTCTGTCTGTCCTTTCTTCCAAATCAATTTTCAGCTAGGGGAAAACATGTAATAAGACATATTTACAAATGGTCATATAATTACTGTACAGTTTCAGACAGGTAAAAACCATTCAAGTCTGCAACAATGCTCAGCCCCCCTGAAAATGGTATAGGAGATATATATGCACTAGTCATATTTATTTCATACACACATATAAATACACAAATCTACACCACAAAACACCACAAAAGTCAGATGTAACCAAGATCCTAAGAACTCAGGGCTGGAATCAAGGTCACTGGCTGGCATATACACTCTCAGGCACTGAGATGGTTATGGAAGGAGCAGATTTTCCTTCCCCAAGAAACTCTCAACAGTCAGCTGACTCACCAGGGAGGAGAGCTCCTGCAGGTCTGAGCCCCCCCTGTCAGAAAAGGGAAAGGACATCACGTCAATTAGTAAACTCTCAAGCACAACCATTTGCCCTGGGAAAAGTTGACTATCATACTTCTACATAACAATCATTACAGTTTTGAATCCAGACAGCTAGGGTAATTAATATACCAGACAGTGAATAAACCATCTCAGAGAAGGTGTCCATTCATTGGCCTACCTGATTAGTTGCTGGTTAAGATCCAAGGCTGAATTCTTTATTCTGTTCAGATTCTCACAAGCAGACTCACTTCCCTGTTCCATCACATTCATATGCTGCTGTAGGAGTTCCTCACTTCTCTTCAGACATGACTCGGTCTTCTCTGCATTGTCACATCCAACAGAACAAGCAGATGGGTTAATGAATACCACGAAAATACTGTGTGACCCAGTGGTCAGAATAATAGTGCGATAGTCCCACACTTTAAGAGTGAAATATTTGAAGACCCGCCAAAGTCAATGAAAGCCCAGACTTATCCATTACAAATGTTTATGATAACCTTGTACAAGTGTGAACCTAAACATGTCTGAATAATGGTGATATCCATCACTTGCACCTCCTGACCTAAAAACTCCTCTCGGTTATCTTCCATGTGGAGGTTCTTGACTGGCAGCTCATGACGTGTGGCATCCACAGCTGTGGCCAGCATCTGGTAGTTTTGAGTAAACTGAGAGGCCACTGCCGCCACTGGGCTAAGTGCAGCAATCTGAGAAAAGAAGAAGGTGAACTGTCAATTTTCAACTTGTGCTGGAACATTATGATGTCATGGTTGACCATTTAAAAGTATATATATATATATATATATATATATATATATATATATATATATATATATATAATATATATATACACTGGGCCACATACCCAGAAACTCAAGAGATGATAACACCATCTTACAACACAAAATCATGACTTACAGCCCAACTCACTAAGTTCTCACAGCTGTACATGTTTAGTTCAAGTACCATAACACCACCAGGGAGAGACATCTGTGGAATGCTAATAAGACGAGACCCTGTGAAGTTACCTGTGCATCCGACAGGCTGTTCAGCTGATTTTGTTTCGCTCTCAGGTGATATTGACGCTTCTTCTTTCGCCCTGCAACTTGCATCTCCCTCTCTGCCTCCATCATGGCAAGAAGTTCCTTCTCTGCTTCCTCCCTCATGATGATCGTGTTATGATCCAACTGAAAGACAACTCCATGAGCACACATCCTTACTCAGCATGCCACCACACAAATTCTCAAATGCTGTTAGTAGGCGTTTTTTTTCCAGTCTACATCTAAACAATATGTGTAGTAATGGGTAGGAAGTATAGTGGACACAAGTCATTTGTTTATTATAAGGTACATAAAAGTATATAAGTATATAAAAGTCTACAAACTGAGATTTAGAAAACGGTCTTGTGTAGTCTCCAGCAAATTAAGGCACTGATTTAACATCAAATCCACACTACACCAGTATCTCAAATGTTGGTGCTTCATCTTGTCATTTAAATGTACTGGGAATTTCACATCATTGGGGTACCTTAGCCGCCATATACGTGTCAAGGAATGCCTGGAGTTCAACTTTAGATTTAGACTCTGTGGTTTCTGTGTTCCGGGGCCCAGGAGTCGATGGCTTCTCTGTAACACAACATATATGGTGCTTGCACAATTTAGGGTGTAACGGTACACAAAATTCACGGTTTGGTGTGTACCTCCGTTTTGAAGTCATCATTTGGTTTGCAAACCTGTAGGTACTGCTAACCTAAAATTCTCTGACAATATTGCTAATGCGCAATGGGAATAGTATTTTGAAAAGATATCAAATGGGTTTTTTTTGCTGTTAACCTACTAAACTGACATATGTTCCGCCACTTAATATGTTTGTGTGGGAACTCAAATTTGAAACATGGTCCGCAAGCAAAAAAGCCTACTGTTGATTACTGTTAAAGAATCAATTTGGTATATTCAGTACAGTTCTGTATTAAACCTAACATCCTGTACTTAAAAGGTTCAGTACAAACATGTGTACCTTTAAACCCCTATGCACAACAGTCCACATATCTCTCAAAGATCCCATCATGTAGAACTCATACTCACCAACAATGGCGGACATATCAAAATCTGGCCGCAAGGCATGACCAGCAAGAATTGTTGACTGCAACACACCGTCACAGTTTACTGCTAAGCAAAAAGACAACATTCCAACATTATGTACAGCTAATCACTTTTTTTCACTGATCTGCAAGCTCTGTTCCAAAATCAAATCAATTTAAAACCTAAGATCTTTTGAATACTGATCTCTAACCTAAAGTGGTCCTCAAAGACATAAACAAGGCAAACCAAATTGTATTAGTTTAATGGTGAAATGAATTCCGATATTGAAGGCTGAACACAAACAGCAAAATATCACCGGTCCTCAATCTTAAAGCATTACAGACATCTTAAATTAGGTCAACGACACTGGTCAAGCATTCCCATCCACTGTCCCTACTCACATGTTTCCTGTAATATGGTGTCATGGGACGCCTTTTTAGGGGTTGCAGGCTAAAAGAGAATACATACAAAAGTTCCTCGTTAGGGTTAGTTAACAGAGGGTATATTGTAAACCTATTCAATTAATGCCATCACAAGGGTACAATCTCCTTCATTGCCGATTCGTATTGCTAATGACTATGACAAGTGACAGTTCCAATACTTCAAGACCTACCTTAGGCTGAGGTTTCTTCCCTGTTGTTTGCATATAGCGAGATTTCACCGTGGTAACGACAGCTGTGGTGCAATAACAGGGGATATGGTGCAAGGGATAAGTCAATAAAATTATCGTTTGAGATGTGGTCTCTAATGAATGTAAAATAACAGACCACAGATAGAGTTCTGACACTCACGTTTAACCTTTTTCCGCGTCCCACTGTTTCCACTGACATTTTCATTCCCGGATACCCCACTGCAAAATGCAAGCTTATTATTCATTTACACTGACTATTTATTAAACCTGCAGTTAATGACTAACCATCATGACATTTTCGATGGTCATCATGTCACAATACATTCTTCTCGAATAATACTTAATACTAAGAATTATCATACTTGTTTTTTATACAATATTACCTGGCATTACGTATGCATTACTAAACGTGTTAAAATGTTTGACGTCAATTAGCATTGGTGCAAAAACAAGCTAACGTTAGGCTTGTTGCTTCTGATGTTGACATCTAGCTGCTAGTGTAATCATTCGTGACAGCAGCCACACACTTGAACAACCGAATATTTGGACCACATTGTGTCACATATTAAAAAGAGCACTGTACTTGTTATCGATACTCACTTTCGACCATCTCCCAATATACTCTTCTGAAGCTCAGTTGATGCAAACCTTTTGTTAGCCATTCGTAGATTGGCGCCGATGCCACAAAAATAAAGAGTCGTCGGGAAACAAATGACTAACAAACAAATTACCTTTTTTTCCTCTTCTTTAGTTTATTGGCAGATTGCATCGTATAATTGTTTCATACCGCCACCTACTGTACAGGAGTGTGTAGAATGTTGCAGAAACCTTTAATCTGTCCTGTCACCAGTCTGTTTGTTGGGGTCAAAAAAATTGCGTCAGCCAAACATATTAAGGTACATTAATTCTGCATGTTTAAAAATAAAGTCATTTTTATGTCTAATGTTTTAGATATATTTATATGTTATGGTAAAAGGACCACTTTAATTTTGAAGTGTGAGCACTTCCGCAGTATGACTCACTGTGGTGTGTTCGGCACAGGTCTTGCAGTCTCACGGTGAGATTTTCTGTAGGCTACGTTATGAGAAGACGTTAACGATATACAACGAAGTTTGATGAACTGTTTTTGTTTTCATTTGTAATGGTAAGTCGATACTTATCTTTTATGTAATTTAAAAATGACTTTATCTGTGTCTGCCTAATTTGCAGTCTTCATGCTGAACGCACTCCATCCAAACCAATTTTAGAATAATCTTACATATTCAATGATTACATACATACCTTCATAACTTGGTGAGAGGAGAGCACCCGTGTAACATTAAACTTTTTTTTATTCCTCTGTAAGTCTTCGTCAGATTTCAAAACACTTGTACAAAGATTTTACGCCCTTCAAGAGGAACGCGTGGAGGCTTACAAGTTGTTCAATGAGTAAGTTGATAATACACGTGGGTAAAGCAATTCATCTAACGTTAATGCACTGTGTAGGCCTACCTTTATTGTTGCAGCAATGTCCTATTAAGCACTTTCCAAAATGCAGATTTCTTTCTGCAGCTGCTGTAATGTTAAAGTCTTGTGAAAGAACATGGTTCCTATGAGATTCTGATTATAGCCTACAATCAGGTCTCGACTTGCCTAACTGCTACTAGAGAGCCTTTAACAACTGGATGTCAGATGCTCATTTGATCATCTTTCATATTGTTTTGAACGATTATGTCAACCTAGCTAACTTGACATTTTGATCAGTATGGCTACAGTGAAGTTCTCAATTTCCTATTCTGTTCCTTCAGGGGTCATGAGGCTTACTTGAGGACTGGCCCCCACTACGACTTTGACCACTACAAACAGCTGGTCCATGAGATAACCAAAGCCTTCTCTGGTATTTCTAAAGAGATGCTGCACATTAAAGACCAGCTGGACCAAGACTTTGACCGCTCAGACCTCGCAGAGCACATTGACCAGCTACAGAACAAGGAGAAAGTCAAGCTTGAGCTGGTAAGCTTCACATCAGATGGAGCTGGCCAACAGAAGAGTCATGGCAGGCTTGTATTGTTTCCTGAAGTCATATTAATTGAGGAACACAAATGTCACCTTAAAGCAAAATTCTGACAAAGATGCCACTTAGAAAATTGCTGTCAGCAGGAATATATCTTCTGAATTCACATAGAAGATAAGAGTTTGGAAGTAGGGCTATAACAAATAATCTATTGATGAATTCCTCGAAAGATTGATTAGTTGTTTGGTCAGAAAATGTTGAAAAAAATTACTCAAACAGATTCACCGATTGCCAAAGTTGAAGATGAATTTATTATTCAATTATTAAACTAGATGTACCGCATAGCGGTACAAAATATGACCGCCGCTCAATCCTGTACATCCGTTCCGCGAAAAATAAATCACACTTCAATTTGTCTCCATATTTTACTCCATCCCCCACTCTTGAAACTTTTGTGTATGCTTGTTTGGCATGCCTGAGTGTGTGTGTCTGCTGCACAGAAAGTAGCCTACTGGTGCTGAAAAGGTGAATAGATTGTAGAATAGCCAAAGAAGATGTAGCATTGTTATAAAACCTTTAAAATCTCTAAACAATCACAAGTAGGGCAGTTCATCACAGTTCATCCATTGCAACTGGATTGATGAAAGGTCACTTACACCTGTAGGCTACATTGTATTTGGGAAAAGCAAAAGGTATCAGCATAATGTTATTTATTTATTTTTTTTTTTTTTTTTTTTTTTTTTTTTATGTATTTATAAACAAAAACATCTCTGTCAGTTCCATGCCGTTTTCAACAGCTATCAAGAACAAAGGTCATTTTTGGATGGATGGATTTTTTGTGAATGTTTCTTCTTCTACATAAGATTTTAGTCATCTTTAGTTCATGTAATACTTTATTGTCAATGCACAAATTAAGTAACAGTAGTCTGAAACGTTATTGTTAATGCACAAATTAAGTAACAGTAGTCTGAAACGAAATGCTGTTTTACATCTAACCAGTGGTGCAAATAACTGACATGTCCAAATGAGCCTTGATGAAATGCGTCGCTAGACTTACACATTTTAACGGGCCAAAGTGGAAGAGCTGTTGTCCGTTATTGTTCGTGCAAATATAGGCTGATTCATGTCCCCTTGCATTGTGTAACTGAGGTCCATGGCTAGTCTGGCTTTCATCAGACCAAGCTCAATCTTTTAAGAAATCAAAAATAAATAGCGGGCAGATCAGGCTGGGTTCACCCAGCCTAGTCCATAGGCACCCGATATTGTTTAATTTTCCGATTGAGATATCCACGCTCTGGCTATTCTAAATGCAAAAATGTATCAGGGAGTTATGACAAAACTGTAACTAACAAACTAGATCCTAATAGAAAGCTGTTAGCTTCCCTAAGCTACAGGTAGGCTTATAAGATAGCCTATTGACAATTTATGTTGTAAATAGGCCTATGCTGGCGACACAAATAAAATCTCCTTTGGAAACCAATGGATTCAACTTTTACAACTTTTCTTTTGGCGAAAAGTTGTAATAAAATTCACGCAGCTCCATGAGTCAAGGAAAGCGCGAATAAAGTAGCCACTTCTAAATGGGACCCACTACACAGTAGCTTAAGGTGTGTTGCTAAAGCAGCCATCATAGATCATGTCTATAGATCTGTCAGTATAGGCCTATATATCTATGAGCAGCCATAATGAAATGAAGGTGTCATTATTTGAATACTTCACACACACATGCTTTTTAATTTCACAGACTACAACTACCAAAGCACATTGATTTCCCTCTCACACCCTGCACGCACTTAAAACAAAATAAACAGGCGTCTCAGTCTCACGCATGTATAGGCAAAACTGTATCAGATCGGTGTAACGTTGCTAATCTTTCATTGCACAGAATGATTTTGTAGCACGTGCAATAAATGACAGTCGAAAGATACAATTACAGTGCTGCTATCAATTTGCTAGGTATAACCGCATTTATAGGTTTCTACAAATGCAATCAATCAAATTGGCCTCCATCACTCAACCAACGCTAACGGTAACATTACCTAGGTCCTTATTGATATTATAAGATTAACGTACCTGCAGTAAAAACCAAGCATGTCCGATAAACATCCTCAGATTTATTTCGGCTTCAAGAAGAAATGGGAATTACATTTCATGTGAACATCGTCCTATCCTTATTAGATGTTCTGTGCGGTAAATTACAGTCCTTGTAGGAAGCGTCCATTGTTTTTCCAACCCAATTTTAACTTGCAACAAAATTACGTCTCACTGCAACGATGCGCCATCTAGTGGACAAACGACTACTTATCGCCAATACTGGAAATGCAGCCATGATGATGATGAATATTTATTTTGGCTTTCTTTTAATCCTACTGAATTTTTTATTATGTATCGGCCGTTCTAATACCGATAGTATGTGGGTGCCTGTGTGTGTGTGCATGTGTATATGTGTGCACCGCCATCTACAGGCCAATGGGTGTACAGTCACTAAATGTACACATAACCTAATTTTTTTTAGACCCCCCCATGGATGAAATGACAATGGAGGGACTTTGACAATCCCTATATGACCACTTCGCTAGCGGCAGTCATAATTAATGACAACTAATTGATTCATCTATTACTTGTTGCGGCCCTACATTAACGATGATGTAACATTAGATGTCACATTAGCCTTTGTGGTAATGGATGTTGTGGCATGTTTGATTTGGTAGGTTTGATTTAGTCTTTTGCCTTGCTGCTAATCCATGATAGCTGCTGGTTATGCTGCTTCAAACTGTGGAGGTCACCACTCTTATTGAATTCAGTCTATGATATTATGTCATCTTTATTAGCCCAAAAAGTATGAAAATAACCGCCAACGTATTCAAACATTTTGTTTCATGTTGCACAAAAAATATCAAGGACCAGTCACTTGAGTGCACAGGCTATAATGATCGATGTTCACAGTAACCAAAACCCCACACCAATGGACCACACTTGTGCATGATCTCAACCAGCCTATGAGGGGGAAAAACTTCTTGGCACCAAAATAGACAGTGCTAACTGGCTGAAGCTAATCGCCGAAAGCAGTATCCCATGCTTCTTTCAACGCTTTCAATATAATGTGTATTGATGGGCAATAGCAAACATCTGTAGCTTGTTGAAATTCAGTGGAGTAGTTCCACACTACAACAACTGCAGCAATTGTTGGCAACAATTACCTAATCAACTCGCCACCATTCACTGAAAGGTTCTGAAAATACTCAATTGGACTTCATACGGATGCATCCTTTACTGATGCATACTGTATCTGAATAGTTTCTGATTGTAAACTGTAAGTGATACCTGAACAGTTAATCCAAAATCAACCACAAAGACAAGAAATATTTATTCCTAATAACCAAAAAGTTTTGCTGGTATCTTGCTGAATGTGCCTTAAGTTATTATTTTTACTTCCATTGTGAGAGTCTTAAGTGAGTGCCAGAGTAGGCGACAGTCTACTGTCAATGTCTGGCATTTGAAGTATTTCACAGCTTTAAGGGTTTTATAGATTTCAAGGACCAGACGCATTTTAATATATCTTTACAAGACAGTTCATAAATCATTTTGTCAGCTGTAAAATGGAACTTTTTGTTTGGTAACTTTTCTGAGAAAGCTTTATAAACATGAGGTCTTGTGTAACACCATCCCTTGGGGCAAGTTGGGGTTCTGGACAGCATTTTGCATAAAACAGCTGAGAACACTATTTTCCTCTCAACCACCAGAGGTCAGTTTTATCTCTCTGGTGAATTTCTGAACAGCCACAGTCACATCTTAAAAGTGTGTGGCTTCCGCAGTACAGTGCTCTTCTGACCAAACTAGACATCGCTGAAATAATTTCAAGGAGAACTGAACTGACCTCCTTCCACACGCTTACATTTGGGGCCAAAAGCCCAGTTTGATTATTCTCACAATACTTTCCTCAGCAGCTTGTGGCTGGCATAGGTATATTATGCTAAATTGATGGAGTACGGCGATGGATTACTTTAATCCGGGGTTGACAATAACTTTGGGACTTAACCACCTTTTTGCTTGTTAAAAAAACAAACACAAGTATCATAAATTACTAAAATCATCCCCTTCAAGCTCAACAAACACAAGTATCATTAATTGCAATAATCATCAGCCCCATATGTGGTTAGAGGTTGTTTTCTGCACTGACAAATTTGACCTGGTTTTGGTTGGCTTTAAGAGGTTTTGTTTTGTGATGTTCAAAGGCTTGATGATGATGAGACATGTGCTTCACAGACTGCTAAGCTGCAGCTGGCCAAGCAGACAGCCCAGGACCACCCAGATGACCAAGGCTGCCAGGAGAAAGTCCAGGAGATCAGACAAGAGTATGACTCTCTCTCTCTCTCTCTTTACCTTTCTTTATTTCTCTCTTTCTTTCTCTCTCTCATTGAGGCATTGCCATTGTCAGTTTTTGTTTACAGCTGACAGTAAGCCCTTTCTGATCTGTCTCCCTCTGTTCCACAGCATCGTTAAGAACCAGCAGGCGTTGAGCGAGATCCTGCAGGACTTCAAGTATGACTCCGAAGAGCCTGAATGAGGGAGGGGGAAACTGAACACCTAGAGTGCGAGAGAGTGAAGCAATGAGCAAGAGGCGATCTCTGGATGCTTCAGGGGGGGAGAAGGGGGGTGTCCGCGGATGTGAGGAGGGGTGAGAGGAGCTCGCCAGCCACAGCACTGACACTGACTGATGCAGTGGTCCCCCACCACTTCTCCTCTCGTTCAGCATGAATTATTGATTGCTCTCTGGACTGTCTGCTTGCGGAGGCTTGACTGCTGATGCCTCTCTAATCGGGCCTCTCACCCAGTGAAAAGTGGCTGTGGAAGACACTCCTGGACACACGCTGAGTGGGCCAGTATTGATGTATATAAGTACTTATTTTTGTGGGATATGTACACTCAGGCTCCATAAACAGCTCTGGAAAACATCATCTCAGAAATCGGAAGCTGCCTTGGGCCTGCAGTAAAATGTTAATATTGACGTACACCTTGACCGCTCACAGAGTTTTTTTTTATTATTATTATTATTTTTTAGCCTGCCTGCCTACTTCTCAGTTGTTTATACACCATTTGTAGAATCATTACCTGCTAAAACCATCCTTGTTATCTTCACAAAGTCAGATCTCAGAATGTTGCCTTGATTCATGTCACATTATTTCACGTAGCCTAATTCACCTTCTTACAGAGAGTGTATAATGAATTGATGATATAAATGTCATGGGAATTCTTGGATCATCATTTGACAATTTGAATAAAATGGAAGTTGAATTGCAGTCTGTTCAAGTGGTCCCATCAGTAATATTGTTGGCAAATGATTGATAACACATATGGGACGTTCTGCCAGAAACGTTTCAATTAATAATTAATATAATAAAAAATGTCTAGACTAGATGATTGATTTCTAGGAGTTGTTCTGTAAAAGGATATGTAATTCATTAGGCTCAGATGTTTTTCTTTATTAAAAATACTTGAAAATTATAAATACTGAAAAATGGCCTGTCCCAAGCCAAATCTGAGCAACAATCTTTCACAGTTTTGTTGTGATAAAGACTGATGTTTTTAAAAAAAAAACTATTTTCAACTATACTCCACTGAACTTCCTTGTAACCTTAAAGGGACACCAGGCAACGTTTTCGTGTTAATTGATCATCTTCGTAAGTCGGTATATGGTTAAATGACTCATTACGGGGCGAATGAAGGCTCTCGCCCGCTCCTATACTGCCTGTAGGAATATCCCACTTGCAAGTTTGGTGTATCCTCCCGCCGACCGAAGCAGGATCAGTTTACAGCACAGAGGAAGGCTAACGAAACGCTAGAGATTGTTGCAAACGTGTGTAGGCTATAATGGCAGAGCCGGCGAAGAAGCAGCGAAAACCCTTGACGGAGCAAAATTGCAAACCTTCGCACTTCAGAATGAGTAAACCATGTCTGAGAAAAGGGGCACTCCTGAAAACCAGTATGCCCCTCCGTCTGTCCAATGTTACTTGACTTCATCTCTATCGTCTAAACTTTAGAAATCTCTATTGCACAGACTGATGTTTTTTTATAAAAAAAGAAAGAAACACTAAATACAAATTTAAGTTGTTTTTGTTCACATGAACAATACATGAAATTAAAAATAAATTCTAGAAATAAATGGCAATTTACATCTTTCCATACGTTTTCGTCATGCCCTTCATGTTTACATACAACACTACATAAAAAATGTGCAGTTATGACTCAAAGGCTTTGACATTTGACCATGGTGATGCTGATCTGATGGTGATCAACAGTAAGTCCTCATTAAATTATTTGTTTTTAAACTGTTTTTTTTTTTTTGCATTCTTTATTTCAGGGGAACGATCTCAAGGGCCAGGCCTCACCACACTAAAATATCCTAGATACAAATGGAATTGTTGTATATCTAAAATATGTCTAAAAAGCTTACTAAAATCCCTGCTTACAAGTAGTTTTGATTATGTTCATGGGCAGAGAAATTGCCATTAAAATGACTGACCGTCAGGCCCCATCAAAGCCCTATATAACTTCCATAGAGGCCATAGATGTTACGGGGCCTGACAAATAGCCTATTAGTTCCTATTAATTATTTTTATTCAAGAATAAAAAACATCCTGAGATGGCACAATAGGTGCTCCTCATAGTTTTAGAGTGCCTCCATTTGACTCAATGTTCAGATTCAAGAATAAGAATAATTTTCCCCCAAAGATGTTTTAAGTGAAAATGTAAGTTTCTGGTAGAATGTCCCACTTACATTTTCCATTAATAAGAAAACTATGGTTTTCACTTCACTCCCATTTACATCATCATATATATATATGCATGTTAATGAAACAGGTAAATACTGCGGCTTTAATATATTTTGGTCCAGGTCCTCTTTATATACAAACATTTCAAATGAACTGCTAAAGTAGGCAAAAGGGAGTAAAATATATGTAGATAATGTACTATATTTAAACATGGTCCCATATCACTTAACAAGCATTATATAGCAATGGACTAAATTCTTTCAAGAGCAGAATTTGAATGACCAATTACATTGTAACAACAGAAACATTATAGCAGCATCAGGTCAGCATGGTGGTTTCCTTTTGTAGGTGTTGCATATACATATATACTGATGATTGGGTGCATTATGTCTCCACAGATCTTCCTTGTAGCCTTAAAGCAAAATTGCAATCCTTTGCATTTGAGAATGAGTAAACCATGTCTGAAAAAAGGGAAGCTCCTGAAAACCAATATGCCCGTCTGTCCAATGTTACTGGACTTCATCTCCATTGTCCAGGCTTTAGAAATCTCTCCATTGGACAGTGCAGCAGCAGCGTGAGCCCAAGCCTCTCTGTTCAGGAGGCCGCCTGTGCGAATGTGTGGTCCTCGGGTCCACTCTCGTTCTGAAGTTCCGCCCCGTCTGCTGAGGGAGCACCATCTGAGCACATATTTCACCGTGTCACACTCTCCTGCATCTGAGTCTCTTCCTGCATCTTTCATACCCTGTGAGTCCTTCAGCTCTCTGTCTTGTGTCTGTCTGCGCTGTGCACTATGATTTATCACCTGGCAGAATCTGGAATAAGGAGAGGGCAAAGATGCAAACATTGTTATGCTGTACCAGGAAGCATTCGTCATAGCCTGAGAGTGATGCCAATACACCTCAGACAGAAATGGTGTGTCTTTGTGAAGGTAAACTACTTGGGTTCTGATTCAATAGAAGAAAACTTAAATCACACAATGTTTTGTTATTAAAGGCATTCTTTGCTCTGGTGAATAATCATAATCTTAAAAAAATAAAATAATAATTTACATCTCATCTTCAAATGTATCTTATCCTGAGATAATTCAAAACTAATGTTAGTGTCATGTAAACCAACAGGAAGTGGATAGGTGATTGTATTAAAAATTACCTATGTTAACCTGTGTGTGTGTCCATTTGACACATTATTCTTCATGTTTAAATAATGAGCTCACGGCTACAAGGCCAGTCTTATTTAACTGTTTTCAGCAATTCTACAGTTTCCTCAAAAAGCGACAAGGTCGTTCTCAAAGTTCCCCGTTTTCCTCTGAGTCAGCATCACGATTGTGAGCTTTGCCTCAGAGAAGAAACTACAGTAAGTAGGTTAGTGACCAGGACAGAGTCCACCGGGCTGAACAGGGCCTCACCAGAGCCTGGCTCACATCATTGGCTCTGAGTTACGATGGGAAGAAATGCATCGCCCTCTCCCTATAAACAAGCCTCCAGAGGAACTCATTACGTCTTGTCATTAATTATGTTTTATATGCTCCCCCTACTTGAGCTTTGTTGTGGCGATAGAGCAAACGAGTGCATTTTTGGCCATTTAAAAAATGCAATAGAATGGATGCAATGCAAAATCATGTGTTTGATGTTTGGGAGTTGGAAGTGATCAAGTGCAGTTGGAACACTGATGGATGTATTTCTCTTGCTTCTTGGGTTTACTGAAGGCTAGCATTTCTTCGTAAATGGTAGGTACCTTTATAAAGTGCTTTTTCAGGGGCTGTAAGACAGCATATACAGTAGTAACAGCACTTAAATCTATCACAATTAGAAGCCACAGACATCCCAGTCTCATCAATTTCAATGATCTTCACATGAAAATAAAATGCTTAATGTAGACCCTATATATCAAAACAATATACAGCTAAACAAAGATATGAAGAAGATTTTTCATGGAATCCAGTCTGTATGTGTGTGTGTAACTCTGACTGTATATTTCCATGCCCAGACATGCTCCCCCAAACAAGAAAAGAATCAGAATGGCCCCTACCTCATTCCCCTAATCCAAACAAAACAACAAACATAAACAGGAAATGAAATCTCGCTCACCGACCTGGTTGCGCGTCTTGTGGGACTTCTGCAGCCAGGCACGCCACTGGTCGTAGAGTTTGATGCTGACGCTGCCGCAGCCTGACGCGTGTTTGCGCACCCAGCCCAGGAACTGCTTCAGCTCCCGACGCAGCGCCGCCGTCTGTGACCCCGACTTTGCGTCGCACGACCCCGTCTGCAGGCGCTCTGTAGGAAACACAGGCACACAGCATAATGAGAAGGCAGTGGCTGTGAAATAGCATTCACTTTTCAGCTTGTTAAAGAGAGACAAACAGGCATCTCGTCTCCTTGAAACCTCTATCATCTGTTTTCTTGTGCTGTGTCATTACTGACTGAATATCTGACTAACTTTATGCCCACCATGATTATCGTTAAACCACTTGATGAATCCTCACAACAGGTTGTTTTTTTTTTGTTTGTTTGTTTGTTTTTCCCTGGCCATAAATCCTGTTTTGTTCTCTGTTTGTGTTTGCTTGTTGTTTAATTGGCACCCCCATCCAGCTCTGAGGTTTGTGGTGGCAACGGGACAGACAGAGGATAGAGGGCAAGTCCACAATGACAGTCATCTAATGAGGAGAGAGAGAGAGAGAGAAAGAAAAAGGAATAAAAGAGAAAGACAACAACAAAGACTGTGGAGAAAGACTAAACTGTGGTCTGGCATAAAGAAGTCAGTATAGAGGAACTGACAGGGAGACCACAGAGGTCTGAGGCTAGGTCTGGCTTTAGACCGCTGGGCAACTTTCAAACCCATGAGTGGCCATATTCCATCTCTTTACCGAAATGGAGTAAATATAGATTCAAGAAAGAGAGAGGAGAAATAGTATCTGAGAACAAATACCAACCTTTCCAGCTGCATTACAAGGAACTGCAGCCTCTCTTTCTCTCTCTCTCTCTCTCTCTCAAACCTGTTTCTATTCAAAATTAATGGAGTAGGGGTCTGATTATGAGTTTGATTGGCAGATTAAAGATTATCGATCGTTTGAAGCACACTATCTTTAAAGACATATCAATCTGTCCCCCCTAACGGTCTGTGTATCTGCTAGTGGTCTTCGCTTAGCTGTACTAATGAAAGATTCCTATCATTCTCGTGTTTGATCTTCTCTTTTGTTGTTCTCTGGGGGATTGCATACGGTTTAAATTTTAGGTTTATCTTGGGAACAGTCAATCCTGAGGAAATCAACAACATTCGTAGCTGGTTATGAAGACATGACCATTTGTAGCGCAGCCAGGTCAACGTCAAACCCTTTTAGCTTCTGTAAAATGCTGAAGTCACGGCCAGCAAGCAATACGTAAAATATCCAAAGGTTAAGGAGAGTTCAGGAGTGCCATAAAGCACAAGCTGTTGTAAGCCTACTACACGGCTCTAGAAATACGCTTACTATACGGCTCTATACACCATACACTATAGTAATATGCTTACTATACAGCTCTGAGTAACTATTATATTATGCTATTATGTCTGTTTTAGATTCTGTCAAGCTTGGGTGAGTTACCCTGTTATTTGAAAGTTAGGCTACACCTAAGATTCACAGAGTTTTGAAAAAGAGATAGGCCATGCAGTAGTAGTAATGGCAGTTCATGGTTCTAGGAAGTCCTCTTGTAAGGTTCTCTTTCTGGGCTCTTTTAGTGTTTTGAAAAAATCTAAGATATGCATTTTTCTGTGCCACCACAGTGAAAACAGGTATGGTCTATCCTTCGAAATATGACACTTTCCTCTTAGCATCAATGCATACCTTTGCAGGCTTTCACTAAGTTGTTTAGATTAGCCATGATGTTGGTAATGTAAGCATGCCCATTAGCTGCATACCACTCTGAGGGGTTGAGGCTGCCATTGGCGGACTCCAATCACTCCAAATTCCTGGCTTTCTTGAGCCATAGATTCCCACGGGGTTGCACCTAACCTGGACAAAATACACTGTTCCAGGTCTGAGGCCAGCTAGCCGGCAGGATGTCTGGTTTCCCACATTCTCAACCACCTGGAAGGAAATAAGAACCACACAGTCAGTTACGCCACACCCGCTGACTCTTGGTTAGCATGTGTCATACCCACACTTGATGAAGAGTGTCATTTTACTGTAACTGTGCAAGCAGTAATTCAGATTATATCAAATGGGATATGGTTAACAAATCCCATCCTCAATCCAAACACATAAAGTAACCTATCCCTTGTGTTCAGTGCAGAAGATAAACCTTTTCAGTAGGTTTTTCATACAAGTGAATACAAAATGGAAGGCTAGATGCACGTAAATCCTGTTATGTTACAGACTCATGACATACTGTAGATACAAAAAAACAACCGTATTAGGCATATTATTTCTCACATAGTTAGTGTGTTTATTTTGTCATTTATTTTACTGTATGGCATAGAGGCATCTAAAATGTTTCCCTTTTCTTATTTCTAGAGCCAAACATACATTTGTTTCTGTCTCTGAGACACCTAAGAGAAAGGGCCTGTTAACGTCGCCATTGGTCATTAATGCAGAGGCCTTATTAAACACAAAGCTTAATAGCAGGCTTGGCTGTTAACACAACGTGCTTGTAAAAAATGAACTCATCATCTCAATGTCAGGGGAAAGGGTTGCAGCATGACATTCAATCTGAATATTTAAATTTGCCACGCACACACACACACACACGCACACATGCACGCACGCACACACACACACACACACACACACACATACACACAGCCACATCAATCCATACACATGTAGGCACACAGACACACACACACACACACACCTTCCAGTCGGCGCTGTTTTCGAGCCTGTAGCGGATTTGGTACTTGGCCCGGAACAGAAAGTCTCGGAGGGCTGGGGGGCTCCTCCAGCGCACAGTCAGCTGGTCGCCAAGGATCCCCACACGATTGACTTGCACATCAGGTGGAGGGTCTGTCGTCACTGAAATGTAACCATTACAGAGTTGTTATCACACACAACCATATAAATCTGAAATGCCATTTGAAGAAAACAACACTGCACCAAGTCTCTGCTACATATGCTATATACTGCATATACTGCATCTCTCTCTCTCTCTCTCTCTCTCTCTCTATGATATATAATGTACATTGGTACATTGTGGAGCAATATCTTTCACATCAACATAAATAACACCAACTCTGAAAGTCAGTGAAAGGAAAAAAGTGTAAAAGTCAGAGAGGTAAAGAGAACATAATCCTTTGGACTTTCCTTCATCTTAAATTTCACTGGCATATACATGTAGGTAAAAAAGCATCTGCGTGCTTGCAATGGTTTCTGATGTCATATAAAATAAACTATTCATCAAACTCAAAAGCAACTTGAAGCTTGTGGGAGAATCAGAAGGGATGTCACTGGAGATGCCTCCTTACACAACCTTATCAGGGTACAGGCAATCTGTTTCCAAAGCAAACAGTGAATTATTTATTCATTCCATCCACAGAGAGAGACTGACAAGTAATGTGTCTTTGAGGGGGGCTCTAACATCAAGGTGTTTCTTTCTATCTTCACTTATATTCTGTGTATGTACCTCCTCATCGATTTCTGCCTGTTTTTTTTTTCCACCCCGTTTTACAGAATCCGATTGCTTTAATTTCCCTCTCTTTGGAATGTATTCAGGTCATTTTGTTTCAAAAACACAATCCCCAACACTGTGGTGTATGCAGAAGTTGCTTTTGGAAGTATGTCTCATGTATTTTAGCCTCCACAAGTCAGTTTTGCAAGTGGGTATGTGTTCCGTTAAATCACATTCCCAATCATGTAACTCATTATTGATTGATTGTGCATTGACATCCATGACTGATCTTAATTATGTTTGCCTCAGGGGAAGGATGATAATTAAGTGGACAATAAATAGTTAGTGCTAGTTTTCCAATTGTGTTAGCCATCCAAAACTAATGAAAAACAGCATTTAAACTTTGACTTTGACTTTGAAGTCTTTCTGACTCACACACACACACACACACACACACACACACACACACACACAGACACACCAATATATGAAACAACTTTGCACACTTTAACTTATGAAAGTGCCTTGAACATAAACCTAATGTTCCCAGAACTATCAACATATGTCTATTCTCCATTCAAACACAATAAAATGTGAGGTCAGAAGTGTCATGCCTTTTATCCTCAGAGTATGCTGGGAACTCCGGTGTAAAGCACACAGAGCGGAGCTGAAGCAACTTACCCACATCTATGATGTCCAGCGTCACCACGCGCGACGAGGCCGAGCCCAGCTGGTTGGTGGCCTCCACCCAGATCTCATACGGGGTAAAGACGGCCAGACCGCTGGGTATGTAGCAGGTATTTATCCCTCTGTTGTAGTCTGTACACACCGTCTCCTGACCGAACCACCTGCAACACACATCAATGCAGAGAGCCTGTGTCCTCAACTAAATTCAACTCACATTCCTTGCTGTTGTGGTGAACTATTATCGTAATGCCAGCAGGTTATAAGACATAATGTACAAATGGTACTAAATGAAAAAGTGGCTCAACGTTTAGTAATTTTAAGTTATGGGGAGAACCATTTACTGTCATACACGATTGAGTTTTACATTCAAGAAGGAGACCTGGATGCCAACGCAAATGCCAGCTACAAGTCTCATCAAAATACCCAACATTATAAGGGACAATAAAACCTTTTGTTCTACATACAGCATTTTGGCAAAATGTTTAATAGCATACAAAATAATATGCAAAGTACAACAGTGAAATGATGCTTTTTTTGCTAAACAAGACCTTGAAACAGATGTTGAATATTTGTGTATATTTGTATGCATGTGTACACAATCATGGGTTTGTTTGTGTGTGTGTGTGTGTGTGTGTGTGTGTGTGTGTGTGTGTGTGTGTGTGTGTGTGTGTGTGTGTGTGTGTGTGTGTAACCAGGGTTACCTCAGCTTATACTTGAGTGTGTATCTGGTCCTGATGAAGCCCTCTCCAGGCCCCCCAGGGCTCCATCTGCAGGTCAGGTCCTTGGTGTTGTGGGACCAGCAGGTCAGGTTCACAGGTCTCTGAGGTGGCACTGGCAAGGACAGACAAAACACACTTTATAGTATCCTCCTTTACACACGCTGATGACACCACTGAGGGGTCAGGATGTCTGCAAACAAAGCCCTCTGGGTCATAATTACTTACTGCCTACATAGAGGCAGGAGCCGCCCAGGACCTCCCCCTTGCGTCCGTGGCACACCAGGTTGTCTCCGGACTGCTGCCGGGAGCCGTTGAGGTTGTGCAGGGTCACGGACAGGGCCCCGGGGCCCTGGACGTGGTACACACTGCTGGGGAGGCGGTTCCCGTTGAAGGTCCAGTAGAGGAACCCGGTGTGGAGCTGCAGCCCAGGGCTCAGGGTGCAGGTGGCGGTCAGACTGGAGCCCACCAGCAGTACAGGGTCCTGGGGCGACACCACCGCCGAGCCTGAGGAGGGGAGAGGGTCAGTACAGAGAGCATGGCAAAGACGAAATCTTCTGTGTGAAATCAATGGTTCTGCCTATAGGGAACATCTGTGGGAAACCACTGGTAGCATGTTTTAGTCTAATGTGGTGCCATGGAAGCAAGGGTGAGTTATGTGAAAACTGAGCCTTGTGTTTACATGTTTTTGTTTTTAGGAAAATGCCCCCCTACCCCAGAGCAGTAAGCATGTCAAAAATGGGAAGGAAATAAAAAATAAAAAAATGACCCCCTTTTTATTTTATTTCGCTGCAAAAGACCAGTGAACCCCCACGATTACCGCACGCTGCTGCAAGAGAACAGCAACTCAGCTGGAGCCCACCGAAAGCTGGCCGCATTGCACAAGCATTGATATACAGATGGATTTTATCCACCAAAACATTCCTCACCCCACTTAGCTGACAAAGCCTCCGCAGAAATGTACTGCTGCTTATTGGGCTGCAATGTGTCAATATGTTTCATGAAGTGGCCCATAAAAGCCATTTTGGAAGTCTTTTGTGGCACAGAAGTCCTTCAAATGACAGAATAAATAGAGACATGAGATCTTTTCCATAATATAAATGTTCCAAATTTGTATAGATTTTTAAGTGGGGAAAAACCTGTCAGCAATAATGAAAAAAGTATTGATGCAGAGTCCTTCAATCTAGTCTAAAAATGTGATAGATGTGTTGATCACAAGACCTAAAGCAATGGTAGACAGTGTGATTGTGTGTGTGTGTGTGTGTGCATGCGATATGATGTAGAGTTCAGTAGAGTCTGCTGGCTCTGCTAACCAGGTTCTTTTCCATATTCCATAATAAAATACAAACTCAAATTCAGGTCATAGAAGAACGCTAATTTTGGCGGGGTGAGAAACCCCAGCAAAGTGTGTTCTGTTTTTTTTTTCAGGAAAAAAAGTCATAAAAGTGCCACTAGATTTATGGCATTGATGTCACTCAGAAGGAATGTTTTGTCCAGATGAGACAGTCATATGCAAACTGTAGAACACACCTAAAACACAGATGGATTGCATGGACTTATCATGCTTTTATTGTGCCTTCAGAGCATCAAAACTACATCCTGTATATTTAGCACTCAGTATTAACCACTGGTCACAAAACACTTAGGATGCCCCTTGTGCAAGCGTTTGGAGAGCCCCTTGTTAATGGCTGGATTTATGAGTGCAGGCCGGACTTGTCCAGAGAAGGAACCTGGAGAGGTCGTCTCAGGTAGTTTGTCAAACCCCTGAATGTTTCGCCATCCCAGCTCGCCCACTCATTTGTGTCTGAAATATGATGGATGTTCATGAGAAGTGTTACCAAAAGAGAACTAATCTGCTACAACTCCACTCCTTTGGGGAGATCCAAAGGTTAACGTATGAAGTTTATTATGCCGGCTGTTGGTGGGGATCAGAAAAGCTTTCTAACATATGTGCCAACGTGCCCTTTCCAGTCTGACAGGACCAGACAAAAAGCCGTCCAGACAGATATACAGTAATTTACGAAGTGGTATTTAAAATATTTAACCATTTTAGAACGCTGTATAACATGTATCACGACCAGAAGTCAGTCTCTTAGGATCTAGGATACTACCACCTCAACCTAACAATCTGTTCACCAATCCCCAGAAAGATGAAGAGACAGAAGATTTTGTGCTTTCTGTAACCTTATGAATCAATCTATGAAAAATATAAAACATTATACAACGCTAGTTTTTCGAAAAGGGATTACAGTCCACACCACACGTTATATTTCAATGAGGATGATTATCTGCTCATTAAATATGTGATAAATTACAAATAAAATATCAGTGTTGATAAATGGGTTATAAAAGTCAAGATTAAAATGTGAGGTTAAAAAAATGATAAAGCAATCTTGATCTCCCATATCACTCTGACATCAAGAAAACATCTATAAAACTCTATCTTATAGGCTAATGCCTGAAACTCATACGAGAAAAGGACTCCCACTTCAGAAAACCTGCATGAAGAGATATTTGGTCAGCTGTGTCTCCTCCAAACTTTTCGCACATTCCCAAGGCATCTTCTTACAGCTGAGAGGCACATTGGGCTTTTGTTGACAACTTTGAGAAACGTGTCCAACCCCTTCTCATCTGTCGAATGATAATCCGCGTATGCTGCAGACCACACGGCGAACAACCTGTCACTCAAACTGCAGTTTTGTACTTACATGCAGGCGAGGTGAATATTTGATGAAGAAGCAGCACGCGACACCAAAACGAAATCATATTTCTCGTGGGATATTCTTTGATAAACACGCCGGTCCGAAAAAGTTAAGGTACGGTTACAAAATCCATTCCAGTGGTTCCATTTGCAAAGGCCCTGCTACGACCATAGAATGACTATACCAATGCAAATTAATGGATTAGCATCATCGCTCAAACAAACGTATAACAAAGATGAGAGATGAGCGAGTTACTGTTAGTCGAGTAAAGGTTTGCCTGGGCGCACGCCTGAAAAACTCAAGTATCCAGCGGAATACTTCTCAAGCCCCTCCCAAAATCTTCCTGCAGTCACAAGTCATTAGTACTTTATTGAGTTTCGTTGCTATGATTTTGGCTTGTTTGTTTGTGTGGTTCCTCTTGGGCGCTTTGATGTTTGGCCCAGTGCGTAGAACTCCTTAGTTTTGTCAGGCAATTAAAATCGAGCACGGGTGCGTGTCCACAGCATCATAATGTCCTCCTGGCGTCCAACGGGCATGTCCTATCATGGCAGATGTGCAATACCTAATTATGTTTTCACTTAAGAAACTAAATCATATGTAAATATGTGTGTATACCAGTTATCCAAAAACTGGTTACAAATTATGAACTTGAAATATCTTGATTCATATGTTCAAAAATAAAATAGGCCTATCAAATCATTCCTTTAATCAGTTAAGATATTGAAGATCAAAGGTAGGTCAAGGACAAGTGTCTACAAACGCATAATCTGTGATTATTTATTCATTCTAAGCTCTTGGTCATATTAACCTCATCTGAGAATCCATCATCCAAAGGGTTTTATAATCAAATACGCATGACTACATTTAAATGTTCAGACAGTTCCTCTACACTTGGCATTTTAATCAAAAAGGCCATCTAACTGTTAACAGTTCTCTGAAAATGGTTGGCCAAAGTGCCCCATGCCACATCAGTTAAATATTTTTGGGATGCCCCACTTGTCTGGCAAGCAAATGTTGGTGGACAAATCAAGTACAGAGTCGAATCTGGAGAAATCCTTCATTATGTGTCAGAGCTTTGGATGCAGTTCCACCAAAAAAATCAGCATTAATATGAGTCTTTTCACTTCTGCACCATATACCACCTAAACAATGAGAAGAGAAGAATTAGATGAGTATTGCTTTGCGTACAAGCTGACTGTACACATGACTGGAAGGACTAAGAATCCTTGTTGACACAGTTTGGTTTTACAGTTTTCCCTTTATATCCAAGCATCTGCAGCAGCATTCCCCAAACACCCAGTATTGAACTATTCTGCATTCTGACCTGGGATCAACATTTCCCAGCATCTTCCTAACCACAGTCATTTTGAACAGAATGTAGCTGAACTGACCTCAGACTGGTATGTGCGGGCGAGACATCCTAGCAAATGTGGCCATCGTCTATCCGATTCACAATATGGACACTTACTCCATTAGTTCAGCGCTCAGTCTCTCTTCCTGTATCGCACACCACTGTAACAAATCTGTGAGGTCTACCAGGGACTCTTCCTGCTCGTCTCAGTTGTCCTAAACAAACACACCATCATGCGTAAGTTCTGCTAAAAGCCTCAGACAGACTCTGAGAGAGGTTGAAAGTTGTCCCTGTTTTGACAGATAGTTAAACATTAGCACACCCATCTCCTTGAGGGAATATATTCCAGCACTTTGTCTCATCGAGTCTCACTCCTAATGGCATTCACAGCCCTTAATCCAACCAATGACATGTCCCGACAAAAGGCATGTTTCCTCTTTCACAGAACGAAACATACAGGCGAAGAAACGCCTGATCTGTGAGGGCTGGTTGTCACTATTGAACACTGTCTATGAGAACTATTTAAAAGACCAGTGAGGCTTCAAGATGCAGGAGAACACATTTGGGATAATTCATAATTTGGGACTTCCACAAGAATACTTTTTGTTTATCATATAGGCTCCTATTTAGCAGTTAGTCTACTTCTTAAATCTCTGAAATATGAAGTGCCATAATAGAGAGCCACTAAAAAATGGTAAAGAGTATTTACAGTTTCCTGATTTAAAAGGGTCTCCAGCTTGGTTGGTTGACATTCGGCAACAAAATTCTACAAAAGCTTCCAGTGTAACAGCGGGCATCCTATTCCTGAGTCAGATGCTCTCACACATCCTCACCGGGTGCGTATTGAAACCACACAAAGGCTTAGAAGCCCCCAAAACATGGAAAAAAAACATGCATGGTGAGCCTGGTGATTGTAGCAGTAAGGAAATGTTATTGAAATATTAAGTTATCATTGAATTAAATAAGTATTATATGACATGAAGGCTAAAGCATTACTCTAAATATATTATATAATGTAAATATAACCTGTCAAGTGTAATATTCATTCATTTGACTGTGCCAATACATCTGCCATTCATTTTTGTTTTTCTCCGAAGGTTTTCTCAGCTGGCTTGTGCTGGCTTGTGAATGGCTTGGAACAGCCAACAGAAAAATCATTTCTTATCTGGTAGGAACTGTTCTTGCAACTAATAGCAAAGAGACTCCCGACCACAGTCCTATAGGTCAACTGCTATAGAAACAATGCTGAACACCAAAGCCAAATAACATATCTGTAGCCTACTGTTTCTTTGGACAAAGGCAACGCCGTCTGTTTAATTAGTAGCTTATGTAAGGGTAAATGTAAATTAATCCCTGTGAAGCTAATTGACCTTCAGGCTGGCCCAAAACCATCTACCTATGTATTTCAATGCAATAGTACAGTTTTGAGCTAAAGACTTGGTGTCATTTGATACATTTTCTATCTTTTTATTCACCTCATTGTCAAGGTTCATGTTATGGGTATTATGGAGCAGCATCACTCAAGATAGTTTATTTCTGTTTGAAAGGTATTGTAGAATTTTGCCGCAAAAATCCTCAGTTCCTCTTAATTCTTAAATCATTCATAGGTCTTGCTTTCCAACCTCCCTGAAGGTATTTCTCTATCTCTTCCACTCTAAAGCATATTACAGCAAAATTGCAGTTTCATTAACTTCTGCCTCTGTTTCTGTGTACTGTCTTAAATGTGTGAATCACACTGGGTGAACTCTTGGCATCATCATCACCAGTAGGCTACAAATCTAGATATATCACTAACCATCGTTTAAAACACACAGTAAAACAGAAAATGTACATGCACCCATCTCATAATTGTTTGTGTCTCTTTTTTCATGATCATTCATCACCATCATCATCATTACCATCAGGCAAGCTGCATCAAGGAGATGGGTCTGTGTAAATAGATTGTTGTATAAAACCTATGCACTTTTGACTTTGTTGATGCAACTAAATAAACGTCCTTGCATTTCTGAGTCTATTTTTGTCACCATTTAATGCCCCTCCATTGGCTTCACCATTTCTCCAGATGCTGTGAAGAGGAAATTCCCTTTACTAAATATCCTCATCAGGTAAACTCCTGGGGGCAGGAACTCTCACATGTATATTTTCTTAGGTTGATCACACACAATATTCCACCTATTAGCATCTGGTGTTTTTGTGGGCTAAATAGCAGGATATTGTGCCAAGGTAACATTTTAGGCAAATAAAAATCACCTAAAATGTAGTGTGTTTGGAAAGTTTTCAGACACTTTCATGTTTTCCCCATTTTGTTATGTTTCAGACAATACCAAGGCTACACCACAGCAACAGGATTTGGAGTACATTTCAATTTATTAAAAAAAATAAAAGGCTGAATCATCCCATAACATAATTATTCAGACCATTCACTTTGTACTTGAGCCTTTAACAACAATCACAGCCTGAAGTCGTCTTTTGGAATAATTCCTCAAGCCTGGCACCCCTTTCATTTGGGCGTTTCGTTATTGTTTCTTGGCAGAAACGTTCCAGCTCAACCATGGGAACATCTATCAGATGTAGGCCTACTGTAAGATTGCCATCGAGAACTCACTTCTTGCAATGCCTTCCTATCCTATGCAAAATCAACATTCTGGAAATAAGGGTAGCCTGCTCATTTACATGAAGTACGCCCTGTGTGCTTAAAGAAATAAAATAAATGCGTAAACATGCGTAAAGAGTTAATCACAGCAACGTTTGCGATAAAGCTGCAGCTACTAACGTATCAGAAAGGGTGTATTCACCGTTTTTATCACTGCGCATCCGAGGCAGGATTGTAGTTCAAAATTGACACACACCTAGAGCAGCTGAGCCATCGCACCGCGCCGCAGCACCATGCACAACGCAGAGAAATAAAAGCAGCATGGCAAGGTGGCCGCGCCGTGTGCGTGATGATGTTAAGAGTGACGACACCACCGTCTCATAGCACAGATCACCGAGGCAGATAGAGATCGGATTGAAGCCACGACTGGTTGAGGCATCAAGGACCAGCCATAACGCCAGTGCTCACTGAGACTGTGCTTTCTAAACCGGGCGAAGAGATGCTTCAGTTCGGCGGCAGGGTGTGCGGTTTCTCCGCTCTCGTCTCATTGGTTTTGTTGGGGTCGGCGGCTGCATTTTCCGATTTGTTTGACAACCAACTAGGAGACATCAATTACTGCAAAAAGCAATGCCAGATAACCATCAAAAACAAAAGCCCCACAAAAGTAAGTAATCTGCGCAAACGCTTTAGAGCAGCATGGATAATCCATCAGGGACAGAATAAAACCAGCTGTAAAATCTCATGACATAATCGTGAATGTGAATTACAAACTCCTCGTTCATTGTAGAAGAAGGCGCAGTCTATCTGCAGACTGCTTGATCGGTCTCGAATAATTCAGGACGTACTGCATCCAAAATGTATATCAATAAGGTTTGCAAAATGCGTCAGGCCCGATGATACGCCCTATATGTCGCCCAGATTTAAATCACATTACAGGTTCTGAAATATGCAGTCTCGGTTTTGCATAAACTTAAAGCTACTGTATCTCACTATTTCGTAACCTGCATGACAATCCTTAAATTCATCGATTTTATTCTTCTTCAGCACCTTTTGTCCCGGTACCTCCAACAGACAAAATCAACAACAAACCGAAAAAGAATGGTCGTGACGCATTGTATTTCTTATATTATGCATGCTGTAAAGGAGAATCGTTGTTTCAAAACAAGAAAACGTTGCCGACGTCAAGTGCCTACATCTTTTGACCCAATGTTGACTTTTGGCATTGTTTGAAGAAACATATTTTTCTTTCTACAGAGGGGTTGATATTTTCAAGAGACATGGCCACTTGCCTCCCAGATCTCTCTTTTGTTGGATGACACTCTCCCAGCCCTTTCCCCATAGGAGCATTGATAATCCGTGTCTAACAGAAATCACTGCCGTCTGCCCTTGTGTGTTTTGCAGTAGGCTATTGCATATTTTGACACATGCCGATGAAATGAGCCGGGCACACTGCAAGACGGTTCTAAAGAAACTGTCTCCATTTCATCTATGCATCCGTCTCAGGTGCGCCACAGAGGTATCCAAAGAATACCTTGCTGGTACTAAAAACGAGCGCTGCTTAGTTCAAAAGAACGCCTGTCTGGGGGAATTTAAATATACTGGATATTAACGGTCCCAGGAGAAAGTCGAGCACGCCTCAAGACAGATGCTCTGGGCGTATTTTATTCATGTGTTCACACATGCACTGCATTGTGCGTTCAGGCAAATGTTTCAGTATAAACGTTACAGGCCGCCGCAAGTAACAGTCAACTCCTGCACTGATTTTACCTCACATCAGTCAAACTCTGTTGAACACATTCGATGTGTCGTCTATATGTGAAATTGGTCATGGGTCTACCGCGCACACTATTCCATTAATGTCAGAATCGGCGAGAGCCGAGGGGAAATTTCTTTATCCCCTGGTGTTTTTATTTTAGCCATATGTTGGCGCTGTTTTAGTGATGGATTCTCTGGTTGCAAGAATTATTGCGAAAATGTATGCTGTGAGGCCCTGTCGACATGGCGAGCTTTTAAGGACTCTATTAGGATTTTAGGCCTCATTTGGCTTATGTCTGTTATTATAGGGCTAATGTAATTTTAGTGTATAGAAATATATAGTCCTATTTTGTAATTTGTGTGTGGACAGATAGAGACAAGGCACCGAAGACACAAAGGAAGGCCATTCCATCAGCTTAGTATCTGGTTATTTAGTTACAGCTTTGAAAATGTTTTTCATTACATTTTCTGGTAGATCCTTTTAATTCTAAAAAAGAAATCTAGTATTTTGTCTTTGTTGATGAAATCTGTCAGTCCAGGAATAAAAACCTGGTTTTTCGTTTTCTGTAGGATTCCATCATGAATGCCTGTCATCGTGGGTGCCGCCTCTACTCGATATGCCAGTTTGTGAATGGAAACGCCGGCTTTAACACCAGCAAAGAGGAGTGCCAGGGAGGTGAGTTGGCCTCACGGTCAGGGTCACAGGGTCATGGAACCAAACAGGAGTCCTTTATTCTTGATTTTTCCATTTACAGTAGGCTTGCCTCAGTTCTCTTGTGAGATGAGGCCTCAATCCAGACAAGGTGATAGTACAGAGGACTGTCATTACTGGTGTTGTTATGTTCTCTCACATACAGCTGTAGAGATATCTTGTTTTGCAGGAGATATGGAGCGGTGAAGCAGGGGATGCACTGTTGAATACACTGTAATAGCAATCCATTCAGCACATGCTGCAGTGTTAGTAAGTCCTTGTGACTACAGTACTGCAATAGGGTGTTGGTGATTATAGGCTATATGTCTCTTTTTGTTCTGTATGTTGATGGGTAGAATTTGTTTGTGTGTAAATATGCTATAACTATCGTGTGTGTGTGTGTGTGTGAACAGCTTGTCAGGAGGCCTATAGCCGGCTGCTTGAACAGGAGGCGTGCAGCACAGGGTGTGTGAGCCAGCCCGCTGAACCTGAAATCAAGAGGAGGAAGGTGAAAAAGCCACCATTTCCACCTGTCCTCTAATACACTAATACGTGCAAGCAATGCAAACAGAAAGCCACCTGTCCACGTACACAAATGATGTCATGAAGACACACTCCCACACACACACACACACACACACACACACACACACACACACACACACACACACACACACACACACACACACACACACACACCACACACACACACACACAGGCTACTCTCACACATAAATAATTTATATTCATACCATACACACCAGTGTGACACATTCCATTTACATAAAGGCAGGTACTTTATTTTCATCTTTCAAATGAAGTAAAGTCCATTCAGTCACTAAGACTTGCAGTGAATCTACTTCAAAGCATCAGAGTTCTCCCCAGCACAGATGTTTTTAGACCTATGATTGATTATTATTATCAGCCCACCTACCATTTGAATGTAATATGTGATAATTCTTTTTCTGTAATTATTGTTTGTGATCATGATGTTTGTCATGTTTTTTAAATTATGTATTTAAAATATATTTGTCTAAGAATGTTAGACAAATGAGTTTCCTTTGCCTTAGTTTAAATCAAGCAATCAGCTTGTTCAGGTGACTTATAAACCTGTTTGTAGCTTCTTTGTGCTAATTGTCCTGTATCTCCTCCTGTAGCTGAAGGCCATGGCCCATCGACCTAAGCCTGTATCAGTGATGGATGCTGTATCCAGCTGGTGCAATGACATCATCAGCTCCGCCCAGAGCTTCATTTCCTCCACCTGGACTTTCTACCTGCAGGCTGATGATGGAAAGGTGGTGGTCTTCCAGGTGAGAGAGGGTCACTTCTGCTTCTACTTACCTTAGTAACCATTCACCATGGATATTTTCTCAGTGTAATAATAAGACGTTGGACTTGAACTTGAATTTGAAGTAATAGAATCCTTACAGAAGCTCCATAAATATAATTTAAATGGTTGATTTTCAGCACCTGTAATACTAATACACATTCTGTGAATAATGTAATATAATGAAGTGCTATATTTAAAGCTTCACCAAGTGTACAGTTGTAATGATATTCAGTAAAATATTGTCCCGTAAATTACCACGTTTAAGAGGGCTTTGTGCTTTAGCTTAGAATAACTAAAAGGTTGTAAGTCATATGTCAGTAGCACATTATACTCAATTCCCCTTTAGATATTCTGGTGAGTTACACACTTTTTTGAGGAAGATGTATTTGGGTCTAGCAACATTCAGAAGGGCAAAAATGACAAAAACGCCACTATCACTATTTCTGGACACACATTAATAAGCATACCGTTAATGCTCAACAGAAGAGTTAATTATAGAATGTGATTTGTATAAATATATGAAGACATCATAGAAAGGAATTGGAATAGGAGGAAGTGATAAGACAGGAAAAAAAGTTACGAGAAACCAGACTGTGAAATAAAACCGTTATCATTCTGTCGCTGTTTTCCACTTTTAGCCCTGGGGATGATGGATGTGCTCGTTTTATTGCTGTGACATGTAGCAGAGAGCAGGCAGAGAGGATGAGACGGGTGGGTACGGAGTGAGAGAGGGAGAGAAGGAAAGAGAGAGAGAGAGAGGACAGGCCCTGTGTTTAAAGCACCTCTGGCTCTCTGCCCATCCAGTGAAGGATTGACTCAGGGCACCCAGACAAAAGGAGACCTAGCCTACAACAACAGCTTTAAAAAAAACTTTTTTGAGTGACAGTCAGAAAACGAGCGAAGGGGAAAAAAGAGGACACTCAACCGCATTTATACAAATCCGACACCGAGCGCTCAGAATTAGCACCTTCTGGAAATAGGAGCCAACGGGCCGGTGAGGATGACGGGAAGAGGCACGCCACGCCAGTGTGATTTCTCTCTGGCTAGTCTTGCAGCACAGTGGTGCGGAGCTCGGTGGTGAGGTGCATGCTGGGAGAGCAGCTTGCAAAGATTACAGGGCAATTTTGCCGTTCCCACAATGCCGTTCAGGATCGACCTCGCCGTCACAGCAGGATGTAGGAGGGAAGCAGAAATAATGAGGATGCTCAGAAGGGTTTTATTTTTATTTATTTTTGTAGGAGTTAACATTAGAGCATACCATATGGAAGAGATTAATCATAGTGCTTGTGCTTAGCTAATTGTGGCCAAGCACCTCGGTGAAACTGGTGAAATTACTCTGGAATCCTCAGGATGTTGGTGATCATCAGCCTTGTGCAAACATCCTCACTTCTCATCACACAGGTCCTCCTCCTGAACCAACGCTTCACTACCGGTCCATTGTTGGTTCATGTGCAAAACCTATGTGCAATCGGAAACACTTCCCTTCTGGCTTCACAGGACTTTGACCTGTCTCAGCGCTCTGCTTTGAGGAAAGGAAACCATTGATGTGCTATACTGTGTGCTCATCTTTGTTTCCAAAGCTTAGAGCACTGAACGGACCCACACAGTTTCCTCTCCTCTCCTGAGAGCTCCCTAAAGATCTCGGTTGACATCCAGCAAAGCCATTGCAGCGATGTACCTCCTGATTAGTCATCATGCTGGGACTCGCCGAGGAGGCCTTGGAGGTAATCAGGCGGAATTAAGCAGCTTCCTCTGGTGGGCAGTCGAGGTAAACAGATCTGACCACCGCACTCCATCCTGATCAGGCCCAGCGAGTTGCTCGGAATCAAATTTGGCGTCTTGTTTAGACTCCCTCTGTCTTACATGGTCTGTGGAAATTAATGGAAGAGATAGTGCTTCAGATAGAGAGAGAAGAGAGAGAAAGAGAGGGAGAGAGAGAGAGAGAGAGAGTAGGAGCCCAAATAAGGAAAAAGTTTGTTTCTAATTAAATGAGGGCTTCTTGGCTTGCTTGCTCAGACTCCAAAGCCATCAGAACACCTGTGTCAGTGTTATGCAGTAATGTATGACAGATGCACGTCAACATCACTTCACTGACGGCAGCATCCACCAGTTTGTGGCCAGTTACTATTAACTTCCTCAGATAGACCATTTTCCTTTCCTTTTCTTGTCTGCCGGCATTACATCTGGAGTTAATGTTGTCAGACAATCTCATCAGTATAGGTACAAACCATTTGTGAAAGAGCCAGTGTTTTTTTCTCTCTTTCTCTCTGCTTTTGTGTGATCTTTTCTCAGATTAGCCCGGGGTCTGGTTATGTATATTTCATGGTTCACTGGCAGCGGCCATCACTGAGCATCATTTCCTCTCTTTTTAATTTTAAGAAAGGTAGAGATCTTTCACTGAGAGCCTGTATCCGCGGTTGCTGCCACCCAAGGATGTTCCACTTCCCTCCAGTCCAGCATAATCATCTTAATAGGTCTGCTGTGAAATCTGCTGTAATGCATAGAGGATCCGTTTGCCTCCCCTTATTTCCCTCAAGTCTCCCCTCTGTGTCAACCTTGAGAATAACCTGACTTTTCATCTAATTTCTCCGCAATTCCATTGGTAATGTCCCGTCCATGGTGCCGCGTCAAGACAGGGGAGCAACTGTTTGATCCTTCCTGATCCATTAAAGCACGGAGACGTCAGGGCGAATCAGTCGAGTCCTGCGATTGGCCCCCCCTGCTCCTTGTGCGCAGAGCTGATGAACAGGGCCTCGTCCCTGATGAAGGTGCCCTTGCGGCTGCCTGCTCTGTTCTACCCTGCCCAGGACTGAGCCTGCGGCAGAGTGGCGTGCTGTGGTGACGGTGGGGGTTGGGGTGGTGGTGGTGGTGATTTGGACGGCCGAGGGTTGCAGAAATCTGCTCTAATGAGTTCTCCAGGGGGAGCCAGTGAAAATACCCTGAGAAAATGCTGAGACACGCCGATGAAAAGCAGAACCGCTCTCTCCCTCTCTTTCTCTCTCTCTCTCTCTCTCTCTCTCTCTCTCTCTCTGGTCTCAGTCTTGCCACAGCCGCACAAAGCCAGTGCTGGAGGATTCCTGGCGACCACCTTTGATGCTTAGATGCGGGTCGGGCTTTGTCAGCCTGAACTCATGCTTTTGATGTTCTCAACCCTGTGTGACTGTGGACAAGCTTGTGACCCACTCACCTCCCCGAATGATGTGGGGATGGAGGTGAACCTTCCAGACCCAAACTGGAACAGGCAGCAAGTGGCCACAAGAGGGCAATGGGAGGAGTGGAGGACTGGTGGGAACTGGTTTAGCCATGACGCACGTGAAACCAGCTCTGCAAAATGTCAGACCCCTTCATTTGCTTTTTCCCATCACTGTATTTATATAAATGGGATTCATTCCAGCAGAATGGTTCACTTGCTGTCTAGTCTAGTTTACTCACAGATCCTAACAACTGCAAGAGTGCTTGAAAGTGAGGGTATAAGAAGAACAGCTTTTTTGCGTGCTTGTTGGGAATGTGATTACTGCACCCTGAGGTTATAATGTGCGAGAGCCAACTCCCTTTTCTCCTATATTTGAAAGATCAGCAGATTGTGTAATGAGAGTAGCATCTTAAATTCAGTTGGATGTCAGGACCAGGCTGTAGTAGGGATAATACACCTCAGTTTTCCTGCGACTGCATTGTCCTCCATATCCTTTGTGTGATGTGATGATTTTCCTTGTCTGTGTGCATTGTGATTTTGCGTTTGCCTTTTTTTCATGAGGGAAAATTTCCTGAATTCGTGCTATTTTCAGAGATGTAATTTCGTTGTTATGGTTTTATATACAGTGTACACTTAAGTTCTCCAAGTGTTAAGGGAAGATGTAACCACAGACTTTGGCAAGTGCATACAGTGGCTTTTGGGAAGCAAAGTGCAGTATAAAAAGGAGGTCCCCTTTTTATGTGCTTTCAAACCTGCTAAAGGTCATGAACCCAACCGAAATTAGATAAATTCACAGTTGAATATTAGACGAGTTACTATTTAGTTTACAGTATTTTAATTTGGCAGTGACATGACCTCCCATTATTCCCTTAGGCTTGTTTCAGTTTGTAACAGATTAGGTCTGCAGTGCAGTCATTTAAATGGACACGCTTTTCAATGCTATACTTGATATATCTTGATACAGTATGTACAGATTGAAGCCCAAAATACTTTGATTTTCTTAGCTTGTTACAAAACAAAGTTCGCTAAGGGATGATTACTTGTTCTTCTCCTCATTCATCTCACTCTGTGGACTGCAGCGTGTCTTTTTGCTGTGTGTTGTCACATTGTCCTCCTATGGATTGCTACTCCTGCTAAGAAAAACAGTTGTGTGGAGTAAACTGGCATTGTGCATTACTGAAGGTGACTAGAATGTGCCTTTAAGGATGGCCCATCCTCTGACTGTGGGTGTCCCTGCTCCACAGAGCCAGCCTGAGATTGAGTACTCCCTGCCCGAGCTCCAAGCCCCCCGCTCCAACGTGGCAGACAAGCCCTGGCCCTCCGTCAACACCCACACCCAGCGGCCACACGCAGGTGAGAGCAGACAGAGAAAGAGATGTGAAACAGATGTGATGACGCCTTAACTGACAACATATTAAACGTCGATGGACACACATTCTCACCTACACATTCAAGTAACGCATTCAGTTCTCAACTAAAATGTTGCACATCACCTGGGGGAAAAAACACACACTCTGATCTGCTTCAAAAGTGGTGGTAAATGCCACCTAAGCAAACACATATTATACACATACACAGACTTACACAAACAGCCACACTCACACCTTCCATCGTGTGCTGTCTATACACACACACACACACACACATTGTAAACTACCATCAGCACAGTCACACTCTGTAAGTGTGTTGAATGGAAGCCCACTCAGCGTGAGTAGCAGCTGTGTCTGGTGCAGCAGAGGAGCCAGAGAAAATCAATACGCTGCCAGTCACCGCCTGCATTTCCCCGCACTGCCGTTGCAGGTGCGAGGTCTCACGGGGAGAAGGGTGCGGCAAAGGCTGCGGCCAAGGGGAAGCACGCCGCCCCGCATGCCGAGGACCCTGCAGCGGAGCACGACTTCCTGGGCTGCATGTCCAGGTGAGGGGGTCGGGTGAAAGGGGACAGTGATGAGCCTGGTTTGTCGACATTTGTATGAGCTTGTATGCATCAACCATTTTACACGCAGCAAAAGAGCCCATGCACCCAGCTGGGTACGGTGGATATTCATCTCCTGCTTGGCTATTTCATTATAACTCCCATATGCACCAGTCAGCTTACAGACAGTCTTTATTCACTTACATGCACTTAGTTCTAGCTTGTGCTTACAGTGCATTAATATCAAATAACCAGTGATAAATCTATGACTCTCTTAAGCCCTGCCTGACATCATTTCTTAATTCTGTATTAGGAAACTATTAAACATTTATAACATTGTTTTTTACCATAGCGTTAAGGGCTGCCCGAGTACTGACGCAGCCTGTCAGACTTTAAGGGCAGGCTAGTAGTTTACTGATTCAGATCAGCACAGATAGCTCAGATTTTAATGCTGTTTGTATGAGTTCTCCCTTTGTTTTAACAGATGCCATACATTCAGATCAGTCATTTAACAGATTTTTGATATTCCACTGATTCTCGAGACATAATTTTAAAGGTAAGATCTTAAAAATCTGTGCAGTTAAGAGCCATTGACAGTGGCAGTTAAGGTTACTTATGTGATGAAACCCCACTAGCCTCTGGCATACTGAACCTGGCAAGAGAATCTGCCACTTGAGGACTGCACCTTGGAGTGCCCCCTTGCGTGTTCTAATGGTAGTGCTCTAAGCTGGCTACAGCACAAAGGAGCTTGCCCTGAGAAGAAATATAATAATAAAATAATAATAAAAAAGTTTTGTGTGTCAAGAATACAGATTAACAAGTATCATATTACATTCAAAAGTATCAATTGTATCCTTTTACTAGAAGACAACTTTTTTAAAACTGTCTTCAGTCAGTCCATCTATTTGTTCATTGATTTTAATTTATGTTGTTCATGCCCTTGTACTTTGCTCATGTTTGGTGGTCTGTGGTCTGGCCTTGTCCACTCTCCCAGGCGCTCCGGTCTGCCCCGCTGGATCCTGGCCGCGTGTCTCTTCCTGTCGGTGATGGTCATGCTGTGGCTGAGCTGTGCCAGTCTCGTCACTGCTCCCGAGCAGCACATCAAGAACCAGGTATTTCCTACCATTTGCGCGCGCACACACACACACACACACACACACACACACACACACACACACACACACACACACACACACACACACACACACACACACACACACACACACACAGGAATCTAGGCACTTACATAAAGCACACACAGACTTGTTCACACGCACATACACACACACACACACACAGGCACGCAACCACCCACACACATGACACAAAACACCCAGACTCTCTCTCTCTCTCTCTCACACACACACACACACACTCACACACACACTTAGATACAGTATACAAACTAATGAATGCACTCTCTCTGTTTTGCATTATCACTTTCAATGAGCTGCCATAGCAGTGTGAAAGGAATGTTCTGCATCTCAGCTATGTTAGACATTTAGAAGTGTGACCTGCTTTAGTTCATCCTACTCATCTTAGCTAACTGACAGTGACTGCTCACTTCAGTTTTGTCATGTTCATTGTAAACAATCTCTGGATATTACAGCTCAGCATCAATGGAGACAAGGAGTTTCTGGATGATGTGCAGAAAGTCAATCCCTATCATCTTACACCTGTGATCGCTGTGGCCATCGGCCAACCAGACGAGAGCAAGGAGGCGGGGCCGCTGCCAGTCAAGGTTGACCTGAATAAGACATCTATTTAAAAAAAGCCTGGTGTGATTGGTCCTGTGGTGTCTCTGGTAACTATTTCTATTGCTCTCAGTTAGGGGGACAAGGGGGAATCAGTCCAGATTTTATAAAAACCAAACATGCATGGCACCACTTATTCACAACAGTTATGTCTGTGTGCTAGTTCCTCTATAACATCTACGACACAAAAACAATGTGGGCCCTACATGCTTGTCCACATATGCAAATGTTTCCTTATGTAATGCAGACTTCTTTTTAATAATCTGAGTTTAAACAGACAGTGGGTGGTAAAATGTTCCTTAGAATAAGATGACTCGTCTGTGAACGAGAACCACAGAGTGACACAAATTTCCACACAGGGACCCAAATTTCTACTCTCATCAAAAGAATCGCATTACACATTACAAATTCTAAAGCTCCTTCAGCTGTGTCAGTTTTTATCACAGGAGTGTGTCCACCTTGCTCTCATGTATTGATCCGATGTTCTATGGGTAACATCACTGGTGCTTGTAGGCTAAGAACTGCTTTCATTGAACTTCTTTATGATCATCAAAATAAGAAACTAATCAGAAGTAAATGAGTATCTGTAAAGCTTGTTTCCACTCCTCCTTACACAGTGACCCCCCCACTCCCCGTACAGGGGTACAGTAACTTAACTTAAGGCTTCTGCTCAAAGATGCAAAGGATTTCTGTGTGGTCTTCCTAAGCACAGAGATGCAACACGAATGTAAATATTTCTAGTCCTTGCTAGCTCTTTGACACTTTAATTTAGAATGCTACTTGAGATCATTTTGAAAGCTAGTCATTTGTTTGTAATGCCCAAGTATAACTACGTAGATAAGGCAATAATACATATTCAGTAGTGTTTAAAGCAGGACGTTTATTTTCTAGGCAGACCACTAGCTCTGATGATTGTGACGTGGCGCCAGATATGGGATGGCACCATAAACCTTTCCATTGGGTTTTAGTGAGGGATGCTGTTTCACTGTTGCTTGTATTTCAAGAGATGGAAAAACTGCAGTTTGTTATCATGCAGTCTAAATACAGAGTAACAAAGATATGTGAGGCCCATTTCAAATAACACTGTATGTATGAATGGATTTATTTATATGCATATTTATTCAGAAACTATAATCCTCTTTTCCTGGTTTTGTAGTTCCATTTCATCGCAATTGTAGATCGCTAATGCATCAGTTTGGCTTTAGTGTATATATAGATATGTGTGCCACAGGTGAATAACAGTATGTTTGCTGTGCAAGATATACTGTCCGCATCCAAGTATCTTAAGGACAGCTACAGCTCTCATGTGATAAAGACCTCAAAATGAAAGGTGTAACTTAAAAAGTGTGTTAAGTGGATAAAATGGATATTGTTGTTTTATCCATGTTTTTTTCGGAGAGCTGACCACTCTTCAGACTTGTATTCCTAACAAAGTACTTATATGTAGAAAATCGCTTTTAAGATAGATCTTTTTGTAACCTGGCTATGAAACCGATTCTTGAAGAATAACCTTTTTTTTCCATTGTTACTCCTGGCACTGTTCGGTCACACTGTTTTAGCCACGTTGCATGTTAGTATGCTACAAACTTTTAAATCTGCAGCTCATGTCCCAGTGCCTGAAAGACTACTGTGCTCTTGTGCTTTTTTTGTGTTTTTGACGCCACGCAAATGTGAAGTATAGGTCATGTGATAAACAGCAGCCACCAGGAGAGGTGAGGATAGGTCATCTTTGTCCTAAAGCCATGCAGTGCTGATGTGAACAACAACGTACAGTCAGACTGTAGGGGACCCCCTACAAAGTGTTTAAGACCCATCCCCTTTTCGTTTCTCCTTTCAAATGGTTTTCTGATTAATTGGTCCGCAATACACAACAAATAAAAGTGTTTTCATGTTGTACTTAAAGACTTGACTCCTGTGTTTATTTCTCATGGACAGGAGAGGGTAGCTTCGTTCAAGACTGAAACAACATCCACAGCTAGCAAACAAAAGTTTCAAGGTTTTAGTTTTGACAACTTTTCCAAATCAGGTTGATGGTTTTACCCTTCCACAGCATTTCAAAATGAAATGTAAGACACAATATAAGAAATCTTCTCGTGACCATCTGCCTCTGTATGTCTGTGCGTGTGTATTCATGTTCTGTGTTCAGTAGCGTGCAAGTAACAAATCAAACATTGAGCATCTACCAGAAACTCTGATTGGTTTGTTTTGATTTCCCACTGTTTAGAACAATATCACAAACCAAATACATAAACAGATACAAACAACATGATGTTAAATATATAGTAATAAATACTTCCTTGTGCATCTTTTATTCTACCCCACTATGATGTTTGTGTCCGAAACCTCTCCTCACAGCATGTGTTTTCATAGGCATGGGATGAAGGGCAGGGTGGTGAATAATGTATGTGGAACCCGTTATGGAAGCATCTGGAACTCATCTTTGAGTCTGACACGCATAAAACATACGCACCCATGCGCGCGCACACACACACACACTCACACTCACACTAAGTATTCCTTCTATTCACACTAAGTATTGTACAACCACTCACAGCTCCAACCATCTGGTGAAGTTTGCGGACGACACAACACTGGTGGGCCTCATCACTAAGGGCGATGAGGCTCACTACAGAGAAGAAGTAGACCTGCTGGCTAAATGGTGCAAAGACAACAACCTCCTGCTAAATGTCAGCAAGACCAAGGAGATTGTTGTCAACTTTCAGAGAGGCCACAAACAACTGCCACCACTGTCCATCGACGGAGATGCTGTGGAGAGAGTGAGCAGCACAAAATTTCTGGGGGTGCACATCAGCTTACCCTCTCCTGGACCACCAACACAGCATCACTGGCTTAAGAAAGCCCAGCAGCCTCTACTTCTTTGGCGCAAATTGAAGAAGGCAAGTGCCACGCCTCCTGTCATGACTACATTCTACAGAGGGACCATCGAGAGCATCGCCTCCAGCAGCATCACAGTGTGGGGCGGAAGCTGCACAGATCAGAACAGGAAGACCCTCCAGCGCACTGTTAACACAGCTAAGAGGATCATTGAGCACCACTCCCTCCCTGCAGGACATTTACACCACCCGCCACCCGCAAAGCACTAATGATTGTCAAGGATACAACCCACCCTGCACACAAACTGTTCAGCCTCCTGCCCTCTGGAAAGCGGTACAGGAGCCTCCGCCCCCACCACCAGACTGGCAAGTAGCTTCATCCACCAAGCAATCAGGATGCTGAACACTCTACCCACTCTCCCATCACTGACAGCCCCCCACTCCACTCAGCCAGCCAGGAACCTAGGGAAACTAGGATCCTGTCTACCCTAACCCCCCCCCAACACCGCCCTGTGGAACTGCACTGTGACTGCGCAAGAGCCTAACGTGTTGCTGCTTCACATCAAGCCTGATATACTTGAAATTACTGCATACTGCATATCAATGTAAATATACAGGTCACACAAGCACAAGTTTAAACTTCATGTAACTGTTAAGACTATATAAATATACAACACAACTACCTTTATTTTTTTTTTATATATATGTCCTATATTTCTATTTTGATACATACATGTTCTATATTTCAGTCTTGCACTTTAATTTAATGTTTATTGTCTATGACTATGTCTATAGTATGTCTATGTCTGTATTTAAAGCATGTCTATGTCTGCATGGGAAAGTAAGAAACGAAATTTCAATTCTTTGTATGACCAGTGCATGTAAAGAAATTGACAATAAAAGCCGACTTGACTTGACTTGACTTGACTTGACTAAGAGACAGGCGCTGCTCATATTTCAAAAGAGTCATGTGGGCAAGAGCAAAATCCAAATCAAACACTATGTCTTGCAACCGAATTGTAGGTGTGTGTTAGACTTCAATATAAAGACTAGCTAACTGCACTGTTTGTGGATTCTACTTGATGTATGCATTAAGGACAGTAAAGACATGGTATTGTCCATATTTGAACACTTGGGGGAGCTAGAGTTTAATGATTGTTTTCATCAATTCTAAGCTGCACCTGTGCATGCATATAAAATCCTTCAATATAACAATGCAGCAAATGTAAGTTGGACCAAGAGACAACAATTGTGTCCAGCTATTTTTGTCCACTGTGCTATCATTGTTACTTGTCATGAATTTGAATATGCTGCATAATGATTTCAACAGACTTAGTCTGAAATGTGGGGATGTTTTAGAACGCTTTACAGGAAACATATGGTACTTAACTAAAATAAATTTAATAGCAGCAAAGCTGACATTGGAATGATTTCAGGTTAATGATAGCAAAGTGCATCTTGACATTAAATATTTTAGTGTTCCAGTATAGTCTACACATCAAGGTGAATTGAATTCAGATGCTGAATAAGGATATGAAAAGCATTGTTCCCTTGACTACAGGTCACTTCCTGTCTGCCGCACCCCCAACACCTTGCTTCCATCACCTGCTGGATATGGTCAACAAGCATCTGGTCACTGTGTTTCACTCCTTTCTCATCACAAGAAGGGAAGGTCAGTGCCTAGCAGCCTGACAGATGATGACTCACCCATCACCACACACACACGCACACACACAGAGAGCTGTATAAAACACAGTCATATGTACACATCTCATGAACGTTTTACCCATGAGTCCACCCACCTTGACGGGCAAACAAAGCCAAGCACGTGTGCTCATCTCTGGTCGGTGAGACCTTGACCCAACTGCACCCTCCACTCTGCATCCTTAATGACAATGATGTACTGTAAGTTCAGGGGTCAAGGTCGTAAAGCTCCTCAGCAGAGTGACCTGTGGTGGTGGAAAGGCCAGGTAGGGCCATCCCTTGCCCTTGAAAAAAAAAAACGACTAAAAGGGTCAACGTTACATAATACAATATCAAGCGTTCCAGGCGCAGATTAGCATATTTTAAGTCACTGTGGCATCGGAATGAGTTTGAGGAACATTATTTTAAGTTAAAACAACTTCACGTGATGCTTTAACAAAACAAAACCACAACAACACACAGACAGAACAAATACAAGCTATAGGAGAAACAATAGCCTCACCTGTTCATCAAGCAGCAGTGCAATTCATACAGAGCAATTCAAACAAAACAACTGAAAACCATGGTTAGTAAGGAAAATTACCACTTCAGTTAGACCATTAAATTACAACATGCCGCCTATGAGAAGAGAGAGCTTGTGGTATCACAGGTACAGGCATAGGGGGAGCCATCAAGCTATATTTGAGCAGCACAGAGTGGCTGCAATCGTACATGTGTGTGTTTGTGTGTGTGTCTATGTAGTGTGATTTCTTCTTATCTACCACAACCTGCTGCTCAAACATACATAGAGCACTATAAACACAAAAGCCCCTGCTATACATGACACAATGAATATTAGAGGAAATTAGTGAGTGTGAGTGAGTTGTGCTTCTACACAGCATATGTAAAATACAAACATGATGGCAACATAATATACAATGACTTAGACTACCAAATCATGGATATGTTACTTATGCAACATTTGTTTGTATATGTCGATTAATTGAAAAGTCGGTTTTGTGTAAGATTTTGAATGTATTTTGCCTGGCAAAAGACTAACACACAGCCGATTACAGTGCTCACTGTGTAAACTCTATATGGAGTAGACACTCCTTAATGGCCACTCTCCATTGGAGGAAACACGTGTGTGTGTGTGTGTGTGTGTGTGTGTGTGTGTGTGCCACTGAAACAGATGAGGCTCCAGCAAATCATTTATAAATATTATCCCTGAAAAGGGGACCACCTATGCCCTGCCACTGGACTCTCCAAGCAAAACCCAACATCAACAGGCACAGGTGCACAGATGCACTTCACGGGGACTAGAGATATGGTTTATTCATGGTTCATAAAATGAAGTGGCTCTTGTGTCTAGTGCTTAAAGGTGCAATTTTACACAGTTTCACCCTTTCATAAATCCGTTTCCATTTCAATCTGCCTGATGAGTTATTTACTTAGTCTCTAAGTAAAGTAAGTGACTTAAATCTGTTTAAATGTAGATTCTAGGTTTCTCTTGGTAAACAACCCTTTAACCCCTCTGATTATGAATTTGTGATTTTCAACATTATTTGAGGCCTTGACAAAAGACTGTGCTAAGAGTGGCATCCCATCGAAGAGCCATACTAACAATCATATAAAAAATCTATGGTGGTGTCACAATCGTGCCAGTTTGGACTCTTAAAGAAGCATCATGTGTCTCAGGCACATTCAGTGCGTTTGAAGAACATTAATGCAGATATAGCCAGCCTAACTGCTGTCTGTAACCCTTCCTGTGACAACATGTCACATTAGGGTTATGATTGACAGACTGCAACACCCATAAAGCCTGAAGTTGTTCAATGCTAATTTGGCCAGCTCACAACTGTGAGAGGAACTTCTGGTCACCTGGCCACATCTCAATCATTTGATTGGAGTGAAGAATACAACAATTTAACCAAGCCATAAGCTAATGCATTATTCCTGAGGAAATATATATGGAAAATGGTGTTCTATTCATTCTGACCACATAAACAAAAAAGTAGCAAAAAAGAAAAGCCTATCTGTAGACCACTGGTGTGTGTGCGTGTGTGTGTGTGTGTGTGTGTGTGTATGTGCGCGCGCGCGTATGTCGCCTAATCGCAGTCATCGGTCTGTCCACACCATCGCACCAACAACTACGCAAACCACCCCAGAATAAAAACACAACAATCACACCAAGACACCATATACCTCTCAATCTATTAGCAACAACGTGCGCAGAGCTTTCTTCAGCTTATTCTGCCATGATTTCTAATCGTCTCTCTATCATTAGAATCATACGGAGCAGCCTGAGATTCCGTCCGCTTAGGTGAGATGGACAACACATCAACGCTCTAACGCTGAAAGTAAGCTCGCGGCTGCCCAACACGCCAAACTCAGCACACAGGCATGACTCGACGGTTTCAAGCTCCCCTCTCTGTGAATTGATTCTACTATGTGCCTACCCGTATCTCAGCTCTGTCCTGCGGGGGGTATATGATGAAGGACCAATTTTAAATGTGATGTTTACCGACACACTAAACAACTAACAGGCTAAACACATTCGTTAGATAAGTTAATATGTTAAACTGATTCATTCCAACGCGGTTTTCACCTTTTCTGAGTACTGTTGAGAAAACCTGATCTACATCAGTACAAGTACACCCCGCATGGAAAAATGGAACATTCCACAATTTATTCCAGGGAAAGACTGACAGTTTTTTGGGTCATGAAGCAGCTGTTGAAGTCAGCCTGCTCTCCTCCCTCCGCTGGAATAAGAAATTAGTCCATTTTAAAGTAAATAGCAAAAGCCTTTAGCTGATAAGGGGGAAATTATAAAATAGGGTGCAGACTTGATTTTACGGGGAGAATTGTCTAAACATAAGAAGGTAATAAATGTTATTCCTACCTCCCATTAAATTATTGAATGGTTTCTGGGAGCCAACCATGAGACAAGAACCACCACCGATCACAAACAAATCTGAGCACCATGTCACAGGTTAGATTTCTGTGTGTATAGTTCACCTTCATGATATCATTGATATCACTGCCAGTGAGAAACACACACACACACACACAGTGTAGAAAACAGCATGTAGGGAGTCATAATACGCCACAAACTCAGTGGTATTAATCCATTCATTTGGACGATCGTCAGTATGCCTGGACTTGCGTCGGTAAAGCCCCTGCCAATGTCTTAACGGCATTATTAATGACTGCATTGTTCATGGCATAATTAGGCCCACACCCCTCAGATCTTCATCAGACCATGATGGATGGAAGGCCATACTGTGGACACCACGCAGGTGTCATCCACGCCTGGGCCAGTCCGTTGTCATTAGTCAGCCCACGTTATGTTTTTACATGATTAAATTACAAGGCCCGCATATGTGATGAACTATGGGAGCCTGAGCACATGGCTGAGGGAAGAGCCGTGCGTTTAAATAAGGGGGCCGAGAGTGGTGGGCAGGGTATGCAAATGAGCAGGGCTGTCTCTCCTCACGATGAATGATGATCATACGCAGTCCAGTCGTACTCACATATAAGCACTATAGGGACTGAGTGCTTGGGCTTGTACTTTGCTCACGGGCCTACTCTCATGAAAAGATACCTAGCATTGACAAGTTGGTAAAAGTATTGGTAAACACATAACCAGAGGCATCATCTCACACACATACATTTTCTATCACACACGCACATACATTTGGTAGGCTATCTTCTGCTATAGTAGTTGGTAGTAGGTTTTTATTGCAGGAATTTGCATCTCCCTCCAGCTCATTGTTTTGACTTTGGGAGGAACGCTTGGAGAACCTAAGGAAAAGAGCAGTGGATGGAGGGAAGAAGGAAAGAAGGAAATGAAGGGATAGAGAGAGGGAGAGAGATATGAGCGCTGTGAATGGTCTTCATTAACACTTACATCAACCCCTCTCCTCCCTCTGGCCACCTCCAACCAGCCAGCAGCAGCCGTAATGGGGATCATATGGTGAGAAGGTCTGAAGCACAGCACAAGATGGCCACATGAGAGGGAGGCAGAGAAAGAGAGAGAGAATAGGGTGGAAAGAATGGTTGGCAACACCGGAGTAGGAGAACATTCAAGGCTGCCAATAAGACGACAAAAATGCTCCTTCTTTATTTCTCCTGTTTTTCAAGAGTGCATTAACCAATAGGAGCTATACAGCACAGTTCAGACAATGTGGATTTGGAAGTGGCTGCAGTTCAAGGAGTCATGCATAAGGATTACTGTGCTTGCTTTATAGCTGAAAACATGTTCCTTTAGTTGAGTCAGGATAATCCGGTGTTTCCAGTTTTAGGCATTGGACTTTAATATGTAGATCATGAGAAAGAAGTTGAATGAAATTTTAATGCACCATTGAATCATATAGATTAGCCACGATTATCTTGAAGGTCTGTTTATGTTTACTTGAACTGCTTTCACACTCCAAAACAATTTACCAACATAACATCATGAATGGCAGTCAGTAATATCATTTGTCTCTGAAACTCTCAGGGTACTTTAAATCCTTTGTGTTGTTCTCATGGGATCTTTTTTTTTTTTTATCACAGGAGTCATTTGTGTCTGATCGTTCTTTTCAAGGCTTGCTCTTGTTACCACTGACAAAGGAAGAGCCAAGTTTTTCAATGGCAATGAAATCACAGGTGATCATTGAAGAATAATCCTGCAGCGTCAGTGACAATGACAACAACCTGCTACGTATACTTAAGTGACTTACACTGCATAAATAAGAATGGGTTAAAGTGTATTTCCGGAGTAAAAACAACCTAGGGTCTATTTACGGAAGTTAACAACTTAAAACTTTTGATTGAGAGCAAAATTACATTAATTGGTGCCGTTTTGAGCAACATTTGCATTATTTGCATTATCACTGAATGGGCTTACCCATGATTTGACGATATCTTGCTGATTTGACAATACCGAACCAGGAAGCCATACTAACACAGAAGTGTATTTATATTCTGAGCATTGTTAGTGGTATAAAATATCGACGTGGCACCTTGCCCTGTTAGCATCACTGTAAGCCCAATCAGTGATAATGCAAATAAACGGTCTTGCTCAAAACGCTATCAATTAACGTAATTTTGCTCTCAATCAAAAGTTTGAAGCTGTTAACTACCGTAAATAGACCCTAGGTTGTTTTTACTCCGGAGTTACCCTTTAATCACACACTAAACCCACACTTCTAAAAGAGATGGCCAAAGATGTGCTCTCTGAAATGAGAAAAAAAATCCTCTCGTCAGCGTGTCCATCAAACCCCTCTTTAACTGGCCTCCCTCCTCCCTTATCCACCTGTGCCGAGATGGCATCTCTGGCAGAGGTGACTGGAGTATCGTTGGCAGGGTCACACGAGAGATCACCGGCGGCCCGGCGATGTGTAATCCACTCTCGGGTCCAGGCGGGAGGTGTGGGGATTACCGCCAGCCACTCAGGACCCTCTTCACTCCTTTCTACCAGTGGAGAGGATCCTAATTGAACCAAATCCTCATTATTTATGTCTGGATAAGAGAGATGGTAATCAGTTCAGCACCAGTGTCGTTAAAGAGATCAGTGAGAGAGAGGGGGGAGAGAGAGAGAAAGATAGAGTGAGAGAGAGAGAGAGAGAGAGAGAGAGGGAGGCTTGTTGGCACATGTAATAGCATGGGGAGGACAAGAGAACAAGAGTGGGATGAGCGAATGAAAAAGAAGAAAGTCAGAGAAGCGAGAGAGTGAGGGAAAGAGAGAGAGGAAGGGAAGGGAGAATGAGAGAGTGGGAGGAGAAGCCCTTAACACTCATTCATCAGGTTGTCTCTGTCCTCATTAGTAACACAGAGCAGAGGTTGTGAAACACACATGCATGTGTGCATACACACACACACACACACACAGACACATACACACACATGCACATGCACATATACACACATATAAACACATACACAAACACCTGACATGCCATAATGAAGGTCCGAGGCAAACCTGATTAATAAAAGAGACAGGCGGGTACAATAGCAACGCCCCTGTGAAATATGCTGACAGCGCTTCGGTAGCATTAGCACCTTCCTGGGGTCATCATGATGCTCGCTGCATGCATAGTTTAGCGATCCAGAGTTGCGTACGCTATGTGCCTTCTGTGCATATGCATTGTGGCCATCTTTAATGTCCTAGTCAGGAACATCTCCACTAATAAAGGAACATTACCACTGATAAAGGAAGGACCAAGTTTCTCAATGTCAAAGTCACCACTGGTGTCGAGGGATTTTGACATGAATGCAGAGTAGTGGAGCAGGACCAGGGAAAAGAACTACAGCCCCCTTGTGTCACGTTTTTCTTGGCTTTCTCGGCTTCATTTTACTGTAATGTGAGGATTCAGAAGTTGTCTTTCTACGAGATTCTATGTGATGCACGGCCACAAACTGAGGAGGATTATAAAGAGATACAATAGTGTGGAATAAGCCAGCCGGGAGTGTAGTCTTTTGAGGAGGACGATTTCGATGAGATAAGGAGTAGGCCTGAGCTTCCTAGCACTGCTCACATAAACGTTAAGGATGAGTTTATCGTCACCGGGACCCAGTTGGAGAAAGAGCCAGAAAATAAATTCCCTCTTGAAGAACAGCGTCTGTTTTCGAGGAGTGAAACAAGAGAAACGCCATTAAATGCTGCTAGCTTCCATGTGCATCTGGTGGCTGAAGAGCGTGGATTTTACTGTGGCCCACAGAATGGAGAGAGGGGTAGGAAAGGAACTAAACGGAGAGGATATTTAGAAAACATTCACATTTTAACATATGTTTTCACATAGACATGCTGTGTGCTAAGTTTGATGCATATAGCAGTTAAAGTGTGTGTGTGTGTATGTGTGTGTGTGTACGTGTGTGTGCGTGTGTGTGTGTGTGTGTGTGTGTGTCAGGAAAGCAAAGGCCTGGGGATTATACAGGGCTCCAGAGCACTACAGATCACTGCTCCCTGGCACAGACACCAACTTTCCTGCAGAACGGCCGTGCTGCAGTGTGTGTGTGTGTGTGTGTGTGTGTGTGTCTGTCTGTCTGTCTGTCTATTTGTGTGACTTTGTGTGTGTGTGTTTGTGTGCATCTGTGTACGTATGTTTATGTCTGTGGGTGTATGTACAAGTGCATGCATGTATATTTGCACATTTTTTTGGACTCATCTGTGAATGTTTGTCTTTTACTTTATATGCTCATCACATGCAAGGAATGTAAGTGTGTTTTTAAATGTGCATGCGTTTGCACATATGCAATTTGCTTGTGTGTGTGAGTGTGTGTGTGCGTGTGTGAGTGTGAGAGAGAGAGAGAGAACATGTGTGTGTGTGTGTGTGTGTGTGTGTGTGTGTGTGTGTGTGTGCTCAGAATTACCATATAATGTGTGTAAAGGACAAAGAGGGAGTGGAGGCATGTGGGAGATGTTGTGCCAAGAGGCTGCAGAGAGGGAAGGGGGGTTTGTGGTTTTATAGAACACTCACACAGACCCAGTGTGTGTGTGTATGTGTGTGTGTCTGTGTGCATGTGTGTGAGAGGAGTAATGGTGTGTAGCTTGTGTGTGTGTGTGTGAGAGAGAGGAGAGTGAGGGTGTGCGTGTGTATGTTGACAGAGAGAGAGAAAGTAATGGGCTTGTGCATGTTTGTGCATACGTGTGAGTGTGAGTAAGTGAGTGAGTGTGTGTGTGTTGGTGAGTGTGTGTGCGCGCGCGCGAGCGCGCGTGTGTATGGGCGTCTGTTCCTGTCTGTGTTTATGGTGGTTTGACTGGGCCCTAACCCACTGTAAGCTGTCATCTCCTCTGTATGCCACAAACATTTCCCTGGGCCAAGTAAACAGAGTCTTAGCATCCGCTAATCTGAGCACTGTCACAAATCAACCCTTTAATGTGGGCCCTCGCACCGAAGAAAGAAGGCCGCGCCAGCGCACCACAACATGGGTCCCATATGGAGGAACTGATGGGTGGACGTCAATGTGCACCAAACACACCAGGATGCAATACGGGTGCATTAGGGATGTTTGGGATAAAGCACGCATCCGTTTCATTTGTCACATGAGTAAATGTAATGACATGAATTATACATGAGGCACACTGTTATGGAGGAAGAGAAAAAAGAAGAGTATGTATCGTTCGTGTACAGAGACTATACCAGAAGAGTATGTATCATTCGTGTACAGAGACTATACCAGAAGAGTATGTATCGTTCGTGTACAGAGACTATACCAGAAGAGTATGTATCGTTCGTGTACAGAGACTATACCAGAAGAGTATGTATCATTCGTGTACAGAGACTATTATACCAGAAGAGTATGTATCATTCGTGTACAGAGACTATACCAGTTGTACAGAGACTATACCAGTTATAGGTGGGTTTACATGGACAGTTTTTTCGGTCATTTCGGTTAAAATTTGTGCCATCTGTTTACATGTGGTACGTCCTATTCAGATCAGGTGCTTTAGAATCTTTGATTGGAATAGCCGTTGTTGCCTACTTTTTCTTGAGAAAATACTGCAGGCAATCTGATTGACCGTATACTGTACATGGCTGTTCAATCGCTACAGGAACGGAATACTACACCTCTTTCATTCGGAGTAAAGATCAGGCATTTTTATTCTGATTGAGGTGTTTATATGAGAATTTCTATTTCGATTGAGACTTTATTCCATTTCTAATCGGATTAAAAGTGTCCATGTAAACGTGGTTATTGATAGATAGATAGATAGATAGATAGATAGATAGATAGATAGATACTGTACTTTATTGATCCCCAAGGGGAAATTCAGGGAGTCTCAGTAGCACACAGACATCACACACAACATGCACTTACAGCAGAAATTGTAAATATAAGTATAAGTATAAACATATAACCAAACTCCACTGTACAATAGAGACAGTAGGAGATAAGAAAAACTAACAAAACTAAATACTAAATATACTATATAAATTAAATGTAAAAAATCCAGTGTGCTTGAGGGTGATCAAGCATGAGACGCTTGTAGTGACAGGGCCTGTAGTTCTGTGTGCATGGTGAGGTGCTCAAGAGAGTGAGTATCATGGTGAAGGTGCAAAGGTAGTCCAACAGTAGTCCAACAGTGCAACAGTGCAATAATAAGGTCTAGAGACCAGCATAAATACTATGGACAAATAGGAGAGTAAAGTATAATGTAGACAAGGTAATATAAAAAACTATGTCAGTGCAAGAACAGGTTGAGGTATAGGGTTACAGCCATTCAGTATTGTAGCAGAAGCCATTGATCATGTGTGCTAATATAGCATGAAAAACAGTGTAGCAGGAAAACAGTAGTAAAAACATTAGGCTGTGGACATTAGTAAAACAGTAGTAAAACAGTAGTAAAGCAGTAATGGGCAGTCAGTACTCAAACATGGAGAGGGTGGAGAGGCAGACAGACTAAGCAGAGAAGTCTATCTCTCCTCTTCACTTTAGTGAAGCATTAAACAGTTCAATGGCCCTGGGGACAAATTACTTCCTCAGCCTTTCAGTTGTGCATGGCAGGGAGCAAAGTCTCCAGCTGATCAAGCTCTTTTGCTTTTTAATAGTGCTGTAGAGTGGATGGCATTCATTGTCCAAGATGTTGATCAGTTTGTTCAGGGTCCTTTTGTCAGATATTGAAGTGATGCACTCCAGTTCAGCTCCCACTACAGAGCCAGCCTTCCTTACCAGCCTGTCAAGTCGCCCAGCATCCTTCTTCTTTGTGCTTCCTTCCCAGCATACCACTGCATAGAAGAGGACGCTGGCCACAACAGACTGCTAGAACATCCTGAGGAGCTTGCTGCACACATTGAAGGACCGCAGCCTCCTCAGGAAGTACAGCCTGCTCTGCCCTTTCTTGTAGAGTGCGTCAGTGTTGGCTGACCAGTCCAGTTTATTGTCCAGGTGGAGACCCAGATACTTGTAGGTGCTTACAACCTCCACATTGACCCCATCAATGGAGACTGGTAGCAGAGCGGGCTTAGACCTGCGGAAATCCACCACCATCTCTTTGGTCTTTGAAGTGTTGAGTTGAAGGTGATTGAGTTTGCACCATTGCACAAAGTCCTCCACCAGGCTCCTGTACTCCTCCTCTTGCTCGTCCCTGATACACCCCACAATTGCAGTATCGTCAGAAAACTTCTGCATGTGGCATGACTCGGTGTTGTAGCAGAAGTCAGATGTCTACAGGGTGAACAGGACTGGAGAGAGCACAGTTCCCTGTGGTGCTCTGGTGCTGCTGATCACAGTGTCAGAGACAGCTCTTCAGTCTGACGAACTGTGGTCGCTCGGTCAGGTAGTCTGTAATCCAGTTTACCAGGTGAGCGTCCACACCCATCTGCAAGAGCTTGTCTCCCAGTCTGAGGGGTTGGATGGTGTTAAAAGCACTTGAGAAATCAAAGGACATGATTCTCACAGCACTTTTCTCCTTGTCTAGGTATTGTGCCTTTAGAGTGGTATTTGTTTGTGACTGACCAATATATGTGTAAGACATATAGGTTGTAGACATGTAGGTTTGGTCTGAGCTTTGGTGGGAACTCTACCCACTAACCCCCCCCCAAAAAAAAACTCAACTCTTTCACCAGCCACTATAGATATATAAAATGATTAAAATTATGTGCTACTGTCCACCTACTATCCATGATTGAAATGTGTTACTGTCCAACTTGTTCTAACTATACTGTGTAGCCTACATAATCTGATTTTAATATGTACAGATATGTAGGCTATATTTAACATTTAACATTTATTTTCTATTTGGTCTACAGCTCAGTTTTAAGAAACTTAAATACATGCATGCTTAGCATTTTGTGAAAAGAAATCATTAAGGCTACATTGACAAACTCTTAACCGTGAGCTGCCTGTATATTCTCTGATTCTAATATTTACAGATATCTATAGGCGATGTAAGCACAGCTCAGTTTTAAGAAATGCTTAAAGCCAAAGACCATGTTAAATTTTGCTACAATTTATTTCAAAACCGGATTACTCTGGAACAGCTAACTATACATGGGAATGCATTACACCTCTGTGTTCGGTAAGGTCTGCTGTTTATTCTGATATATTGTTTGTCGCTGCAACATGTGTTGCGTGAAGAGTGTGTAGGCCTATATTCCACCAAGACGAATGGATGTAGAGATGGGCGCAGAGAATAATTATTAAATCTCTTGAAGTTATTTTTCTCGCGAACTGTGTATCACAGCATATAGTGGCTAGCCAGCACCGTTTAAAAGCTGAGAAAAGGCTCTTTCATGTGACACATGTGTGATGAGTAACCTTCTTCTCAAGGAGTTCAACAGAGAAGAATGGGTGAATTTGGACGCACTTCATATGCCTCGTAGTGAAGTGAAGCTGAAGCGCTGCGCCATGCTGCGCAGGAGATTGCGGCACACTTGTAGTTATTATAGGTAACTTAAAATCAGCGCGATTTACCCTTATAGGCTACTGCACATTACAAGATCTGTAATGATGATCCATCCACTGAAGTGAGAAATTATTTAACTCTTTGTGTAGCGCATGTGAGTGCTTTTTCCCCCATTTCAACCTGAATATTGGTGGGGACATTTCAGTCGTAATTTGACATTGGTATGGACATGTCCTTCGGTCCCCACGCAAATCTACGCCCCTGGGAAGACCTGAGACAGTGCAGGCTGCATGTTCACAACAGACACGCCCACTTCAGCCCTGCACAGCTTCCCTGGAGTTATAGCTACACCTTGGAATAATCACTAATTAACCTCACCCTTTATATTCACTTGAAGCACCTCACACCAACGTGAGGTATTGTTGTTTGTGACTCTACTAAGCCTGTATAGCCTAGCCTACTGTTTGATTCTGAACTCTCGTTTTTGACCTGTTTGCCTGACCTTGGATTACTCTTTGGATTCTCCCTTGGATTGTTTATTGGACTTGTGACCTTGCTACCTGAACCTTATTAAATTAACTTGCTCACTGCATTTGAGTCTGAGGTTCATTCATTACAATATGGTGTAAATCAGGCACCAACATGCAAAGCGACATTTCTTTAAATCTCTGGTCAGTTCTTTCATTCATGAATGAAATTCTATTGCTGCTCAGAAAGCAAGAGTCCTGCTCTCTCTGCCATGTGTATGATTTATCCAGCATCTCGGAGCCCGGTATCCTGCATTACGTTCTTCCAGCACGGGGTTGCATCATCCTGAAACACAGACATCCCTCTGAGTGCTCACACCACAAACATGGTGGCAAACTTGGCGTGGCGTCAGCACTGATTGTTGGGCCATGTAATCAGAATGCCCTCACCCTGCCTGGTGCGACATCGGTGGAGGGGGGCATATTGGCCTGTGGATGAGAGCCAAGAGTGACAGCGTTGCGGATCCTCTGATAACGTGGCTCTCAGAGCTTATACTGTCCTGCTCCAAGATCAACAAGTTTCAGATCTCATGCCGCCCATCAAAGAGAACATGCTGGCAAACGTTCTTGCGCGTGGTTTTGCCCGGGCTGTGGGTATCTCCGGTTCCACCATCAGCGTGCGCCACACACTTGGAAGGACATGATGGGTGACAGGTTTTGGCACCATGGCCACCTTTAGGGAGAGAAGCGCCGACCCTGCTGGTAGATATGCCAATTTGCAAATCAATCTAGGGAAGACATTCTCTGTGTGTCTGGGATGGTATGGGAGTGTTTATCGTAGTGACAAAGTGGCTCTCTCAGGGTGCCTGAGTGTACGTTTTTGTGCGAATGTGAGAAACGAAGGCATTGAGTGTGTGTCAACAAGAAGGGCCAAAGCTGCAGACTTTATAGGTGCGTTCTCTCTCTCTCTCTCTCTCTCTGTGTGCATATGTGTGTGTGTGTGTGTGTGTGTGTGTGTGTCTCCAGGCGTGCAGTGTGAACAGGGTTTTAAAGTGTGTGAAGGTGTGTGTGAGTGAGACAGAGCTGGTGCTAATGTGAAAGAGGGCTGGGTGTGGGAGAGTTATGTCACTACAGAAATATGTGTGTGTGTGTGTGTGTGTGTGTGTGTGTGTGTGTGTGTGTGTGTGTGTGCGTGCGTGCGTGCGTGCGTGTGTGCGAGTATGTGTGTGGGTCAATAGCAAGGTAATGACTACTTCTTTGTGTGAGTTTGTGTGCTGTATATGGTATGTGGGTTAGCATGTGTGTGTGTGTGTGTGTGTGCCTGTGTGTGTGTGTGTGTACGTGTGTGCACATGTGTGTGATGTGTGTGGTCTAGAGATCTTGCCTCTGCTGCTGTAGCTGCTGCTGCTGCTGTGTGTGTGAGACTCCACCTCAGCCTGTGAAGAGTGACTAGAGACAGTGTGTGTGTGTGTGTGTGTGTGTGTGTGTGTCTGTGTGTGTGTGTGTGTGTGTGCACGCGTGTGTGTGTGTGTACGTGTGTGTGTGTGTGTGTGTGTGCGTGTGCGCGCGCCTCTCTGTGTTTTAGTGTGTGCCTGCGGTTTGTCTACATGCTGGCTCTGCTGTGCTCGGAGGTGGGGGTTGGGGTAGGGATGTTGCTGGGGCCGCGAGAGGGAGAGAAAGAGAGAGGGAGAGGGAGCAAGGGAGAGGGAGGGAGGGAGAGCGAGCGAGGGAGGGACAAAGACAGGGAGAGGAAGAGAGGGAGAAAGTTAGAAATAAGGAGAGAGGGACAAAGACAGAGAGAACGGAGAGTGGAAGGCAGAGAAAGTGAGAGACAGGGAGAAGGGGAGAGGGAGACAAGTAGAGGGATAGAGAGAGAGAGAGACAGTGAGCAGGAGAGAGAGAAAGAGAGAGTAGGAGAGAGAGAGAGTAGGAGAGGGAGCAGCAGTTCTCTTTAGCTACTCAGCCCCACAGCGGGTCACTGACGACTCACAGTTAAAAATGGCAGCCCTGTTTGAGTCAGACATTTGTTTGAGTCAGACGACGAGAGGTTTGGTCTCATGGCAACATGATGCATGAATTCATGAAAGAACATGCTGCTCCAATAGTCTGATAAAAACTGTCACACAAGAACATGTCTTGACTTGAATGCTTCGTTTTTCTTTTGAATGGCTGTCACGTGTCTTCTGAAAACTTTATAATTTGTGTATATAAAGAGCTGTTGTGAAGTGTATAGGAACTGGTGGAGTGTACTGTGGTCTGCTGATGCCAACATAGAAATAGCATCATTTCTTGTCAGTAAAATCAGGATGGGACTGAATGACAGTAGACTGTGAAAAACTGCCTATCTAGACTTTGTCTATGTTGTGTCTGCGTAACAGTGCATACGGAAAGTATTCACAGCGATTCACTTTTTCCACATTTTGTTATGTTACAGCCTTATTCCAAAATGGATTAAATATTTTCCTTAAAATTCTACACATAAAACCCCATAATGACAACTTAAAAAAAAGTTTGTTTGAGATTTTTGCAAATTTATTAAAAAATTAAAAACTAAGAAATCACTTTTACATAAGTATTCACAGCCTTTGCGATCAAGCTTAAAAATTGAGCTCAGGGGCATTCTGTTTCCACTGATCTCAATTTCTACAGCTTAATTGGAGTCCACCTGTGGTGCATTCAGTTGTTTGGACATGATTTGGAAAGGCATACACCTGTTTATATAAGGTCCCACAGTTAACAGTGCATGTCAGACCACTAAACAAGCATGAAGTCAAAGGAATTGTCTGTAGACCTCCGAGACAGGATTGTCTCGAGGCACAGAAAACAATTCTGCTGCTTTAAAGGTCCCAATGAGCACAGTGGCCTCCATCCTCCGTAAATATGGGCAGCCGTGGCCCACTGGTTAGCACTCTTGACTTGTAATCAGAGGGTTGCCAGTTCGAGCCCCAACCAGTGGGTCGCGTCTGAAGCGCCCTTGACCTAACCCCTCACTGCTCCCCAAGCGCCGCCATTGTAGCAGGCAGCTCACTGCACCGGGATTAGTGCTTCACCTCACTGTGTGCTGTTTGTGTTTCACTAATTCACCGATTGGGTTAAATGCAGAGACCAAATTTCCCTCACGGGATCAAAAAAGTATATATACTTATACTATAAATAGAAGAAGTTTGGAACCACCAGGACTCTTCCTAGAGCTGGCCGTCCCTCTAAACCAGGACTCTTCCTAGAGCTGGCCGTCCCTCTAAACTAAAGTCAAGTCAGCTTTTATTGTCAATTTCTTTACATGCACTGGTCATACAAAGAATTGAAATTTCGTTTCGTTAAACTAACTAAAGCCCTTCTTCGGGGAAGAAGGGCTTTAGTTAGAGAGGTGACCAATAACCCGATGGTCACTCTGACAGAGCTTCAGGGTTCCTCTGTGGAGAGAGGAAAACCATCCAGAAGGATGGCCATTGCTGCAGCACTCAACCAATCAGGCCTGTATGGTAGAGTGGCCAGACAGAAGCCACTCCTTAGTAAAAGGCACATGGCAGCCTGCCTGGAGTTTGGCAAAAGGCACCTGAAAGACTCTCAGACCATGAGAGACAAAATTCTCTGGTCTGATGAGACAAAGATCGAACTCTTTGGCATGAATGCCAACAATAGTTTGCAGAACACCAGGCACAGCTCATCACCTGGCCAATACCATCCCTACAGTGAAACATGGTGGTGGCAGCATCATGCTGTGGAGATGTTTTTCAGCGGCAGGAACTAGGAAACTAGTCAGGATTGAGGGAAAGATGAATGCAGCAATGTACAGAGACATCCTGGAAGAAAACCTGCTCCAGAGTGCTCTTGACCTCAGACTGGGGTGACGGTTCATCTTTCAACAGGACAACTACCCTAATCACACAGCCAAGATATCAAAGGAGTGGCTTCAGGACAACTGAATGTCCTTGGCCCAGCCAGACCCCAGACTTGAATCCTATTGACAGTGCCGGCCCGAGCCTTTTGGGGGCCCTAAGCAGAATTTGATTTGGGGGCCCCCTCCCACAACGCAGAGTCACCTGTGCTTGGCGATAATTGACAACTTCACACTATAATGTCATATTATACATTAATACAGTTATGTATTAATACAGTGACTGATTATGAACTACTGTCCCCCTGGACACAGATGCATAAGGACTCGGTAGGCTCATTCAGTAATCCATCCTTGCTCACATGCCAAAAATGTTTTGGGGCTCCGCTCTAGACTTCTGGCCCCATGTGCTTGGTAAACCAATATATTAATATAGTTGTTATTTACACCAACCCTGTCACCTTTTAATCTTAGAGGGTACTAAAATCACAGATTTATTTGAAACATTCATATTCAAAGTGAAGCACTAAGGGTGGTTTACTGAAGTTTAATTGACAAATAACAAAATACAACAGCATTTGTATTTGTTGTAAACAAGTACATCAGTTTAATGATTTGTTTTTCAACAGATTTGCAGAATAAATCTGCAAATGTGCATTAAATGAGCAATCTTCAACTACAAAATAAAACCAAAATAGACAAACAATAATAATAAAAAATAAAATGTCCCAAAAAATAGATACTTATTCCTACTTCGTTCCTGGCTTTCAGGCATCTGCAACTCTGCAGTGGACGAATCTGCAATGATTAAATAAATACATAAATAAATAAAAAAAACTATGTTAAATGTGTCATGTCATATTAACAGGCTATGTAACCATTTGCCATCAAGAAAACCTCACCTTCTGTGTCATCAGCCATGGAGGACACTTGATGAAAAAAATTAAAATATTGCATAAGTGCATATTTGATCGAGCAGAATGAGTTTATTTTGCTATCATTACTTACACTCATCAACAAGCAATTCCACATCTAACAATTCATATTCTATTAGCAAATGAGGCATAAAGCCGTATAGTGAACGCTTAACATGGTGATCTACTGCAGCCTAAATATTAGGGTAGCACCGCTACATCACTTGCCACTATCTTAATCAAAAAGTCTATTTTCATCACAGAAGTCTCCCCACCCAACATGGTATATTTTCTCAAACACTACCATCTCTCTCCAAAGATCGAGCAGAGCCGCATGTTCCATCTTTGCCTATGAAGCTGAACGCTTACCGATGCCCAGAGTCGCTTAGTCAGTGGGTTGGGGTTGGGACTGGGAGCCTGGGCTTAGCCTGCTGTTGCTATCAGACTTACCACTATGTCACATATTATAGAACAGTAATAAATTATCAACACTTTCAAGTGCGAAATCAGAAACAATCCCTCTGTGGTAAATTTGCCTTCAGCTACGTTTTCATGTAGCTACTGTGCTAATGTCCACTTTGGGGAACATGCTTGATTGAACATCCAAAACAATCCCAATATCCTTGACATCTAAAATACACCTAGATAAATGTATATTAATGGGAGACATTTCTCTGTTGATGGCGGGGATTTAGCTCTGGTGATGGCTTATATTAGATCATGACAGCTAGCTAGCTACCTCAAGCACAAAACATACTGTAAATAATCATGCAAACATACCTGTATCTTGCTCGTTTTTCTCCTCCTCTGTCATTTTCTTCTTTCTGTTTTCGCACCAGAGGGATACGCCGCTTTTTGTGACTTGTCTTAACATTGCCGCCTCTTCCGATTTTTTGAACTTGATGCAGTGTCTGCACTAATTGTCTATGCACCCGAGGTGTCTAGTTTATGCGCGTGACTCAAAGGCTGGCAGACACAGTAGAGGTAGGCAGGCATGTTTATCATGAAATCAGAATTTTCTTGTTTTGAATTATTAATTGTTTAATTTATTCATTCATTGATGTCACTTGTTTACGTTATTTATTATGTAAAAAAAAAAAAAGAAACTCAATTGGGGGCCCCAAGCAGCCGCTTAGTTCGCTTATGCCTCGGGCCGGCCCTGCCTATTGAACATCTCTGGAGGGATCTGAAAATGGCTGTGCACCGACGCTCCCCATCCAACCTGATGGAGCTCGAGAGGTTCTGTAAAGAGGAATGGGCGAAACTGGCCAAAGATAGGTGTGCCAAGCCTGTGGCTTCATATTCCAAAAGCTGTAATTGTTGCCAAAGTTACCACAACAAAGTATTGAGCAAAGGCTGTGAATACTTATGTACATATTATATTTTCGTTCTTTATTTCTAATACATTTGCAAACATTTTAAAAAAATCATGTTGTCATTATGGGGTATTGTATGTAGAATTTTGAGGAAAAAAATGAACTGAATCCATTTTGGAATAAGGCTGTAACATAACGAAATGGGGAAAAAGTGAAGCGCTGTGAATACTTTCCGTATGCACTGTATGACTTGCATGGGGCAGCCGTGGCCTACTGGTTAGCGCTTCAGGCTTGTAACCGGAGGGTTGCCAGTTCGAACCCCCACCAGTAGGCACGGCTGAAGTGCCCTTAAGCAAGGCACCTAACCCCTCACTGCGCCGCTGTTGTTGCAGGCAGCTCACTGCACTGGGATTAGTGTGTGCTTCACCTCACTGTGTGTTGGGATTGGGATAAATGCAGAGACCAAATTTCCCTCAGGGGATCAAAAGAGTATATATACTTATACTTATATATTAAAGGTAGGACATTACTGATGCATCTCAGAAACTCCCCTAAGTTTGCCCACTCTGACTGGATATTACAGGAATAGATCTAGCGATCTGGCTGGCTGGGAGTGTGAATGACCTCTTGATGACCCACATTTCTCTCTTATATCAGCACTGATATGCCTGTAGGTGCACACACAGATGCAACATTGTGATGAAGGCCTGCATACACATTTTGTGCAATTAGTCCTTTCAATTTTGTGCAATTAGTCCTGTCAATTTTGTTTTTCAAATATTTTCAATTTCAGATATACACAGGAAATGTGTTGAATTCCTTGTGCTATAGGTAGGGGATTTCCCACAGCGGCAAATGAAGCAACCTTTGTGGGCAAAAAACATCACCATCAGAGCAGCCTTTAAGAGCAGGGTTATCAAGCAGGCACTTTCCTTCATCGGTGTTCTGTTGAATTAGGTCCACAACACCTCCAGAAGGCTCAACAGTGATGTCTGGCGTCCCAGACCCACCCCCTCCACACTCATGATCTCTACCAGTTCTCTACCAACAAATACAAAAGAAATCTATGGTCATTCACCTTCATTGGACTACTAATACACTACTTAAATTTTAACTTATGTTGGTTGGTTGGTTGTCCCCAGTAAGATCCTCATACAGTGGAAGAATCCGGATCAGCGATGTGAAGGCACCATTTTCCCTTGCCAGTCTCTCTCTGTGCCCCCTCTCTCTGTGCCCCCCTCTCGTTTGTTCCTGCTCTCGTTTTCAACCGAGTGTATTTCCAGCTCTTCCACTCTACTGAAAAAAAGAGTGTCATAAACATGCCAGATTAGGTCAGCACTGGTTTTATAACCGCTTCATGACCTCTTTTGCCTTTCTCTCTCTTTCCCTCTCTCTCTCTCTGTCTTTCCATCTCGATCTGTCTCTCTTTCTGAGGTCACTCTTTTTATTCACAGCACACTGTTCCCTTCATAGACCTCAGTCTCAAGGACCTCTCTTTCCTGGATTGCCAATCTCTCTATCTCTCCCTCCGCCTTAATCTCTCTCTCTCACACACACAATCTCTCTTTCTGTCACTCTCTCTTTGTGTGTTCAATTAGATTTTTTGACACAAAATCACAGCACAGAATCAATCTGTTATGTAAAATACACTATATATCTTATGTTCCTGCTTTGCAAAACTTGAGTTGTGTGGTTGTGTCTGTCTGTGTGTCTGTGTGTGTGTGTGTGTGTGTGTGTGAGGGAAGAGGAGAAAAAGACAAAGGTGGGAGGTAAGTATCATTAGCATTTACAGGGTGTAATTATGTGTAATTTTCCAAACAGCGGCGAAACAAGAGCCCAAACACAACAAGGGGCCCAACTCACACTGTGGATTAGTCCTGTCACCAACACATGTGATCCCCCCGTGGATGGCGTGCGCTTGTGTCTGTGTGTGTGTGTGTGTGTGTGTGTGTGTGTGTGTCTGTGTGAGAGACAGAAGGGAGGGACTGCGTCAGAAAAGCAAATATTGACAAACAGTAGGAAGGTTAGATAGGCTGAGCTGGCAGGTGAAGCACACTCTGTTCACCCCTGAGGCCTTGACACTGGTGCACTCCCGGCGGGGATGGGCCTGGTGGTCCCGTGGCGTCACCATGGTACTTGAGTGCGCAGCAACATCTGCTGTGGTCTCTCTGCATTGTTAAGTGCCATAGTCCTCATGAAGCATGAAGCTGAAAATTCAACCCTTACTCTGGCATCAGATATATAATTAGGTAATAAAAAAGGCTGCGTCAAAGTTATTTGATGTAAGACCGAACTTGGACGAAATTGGTACTCCCATTCAAAATCCTTAATTTCAAAGTAAACTGTTTTAAGCATTAAATACAGGGTTTCCTCGTGTTGTATCAGTATAACACACCTCAGAGGTATAGATATACAGTCTCAAATATATGGTCTCAAAACTGAACACATGGAAATATCATAGTAAAAAATATATAAATTCATGTATGTAATATATCTATCTATCTATCTATCTATCTATATATATATATATATATATATATATATAGTGACAGCAAATCCAATTTTGCTGACATGTTTAAAAGTGAGCATTTAAACAGGACATTATTAGTACATGTATCTGTTCAACCAACAAAAAGACCTGTCTATGTATTTGGATAGAAGACCGGAAGTAGACATGATTTATTTACATCATGTTAAATGGTTGTGCATTACGCTGTGCTTAATAGGTGGGGACAGAATATATAGAGCATATACACAGTATATTGCTTCTCAATAATTTAGCTAATGAAGCAAGTGAAATCCAAGCCTTATGTTGCTAATAGAATGGGGATTTTATCTTGTGGGCATCCACAATTATGAATCAATTTGACAGAATAGACCAGCTGTCCATCAAGGAGCTGACACTTTTTAACAAGAATGGGCAACTTAGGGTTGAAGAAATATCATTTTTGCTTTCCTGAATAACATATTCAGCCCAGTGCGCATCAGCATTTAGTGCTGACAACCAGCTGTGGGACTAGCAGAAGTGATTAAAATCCATAATATTGTATGGCTAATTCAGGAGGAGAGCTGCAAAAGGCCAAGCGCCTCTGGTGTGAAGAAGTCTTCCATCGGATGGCACAGGTCCACAACACTCCAGGTTTGCACAACTTAGTATGTAGTCGTGCTCTCAGCATCAATCTGTCCACATGCAATTAATGCAATACCATGCAAATAATCCCATCAAACATATACAAGTAACAACCTCTGTCGGGTTCCTAATTGCCACACAAGAACATCCCACACCCCATACCTCAACAAACAAACAGAAACACACACACACAACCAACACAGACACTTACACACTGACACACAAACACTCCACCCCCTCCCAGAGTGTGTTAATTAAGAGGCTGTTAACGACTCGCCAGAGGTCCTCTCTCTACGCCCGCCTCCCTCCCTCTCCTGCCGTGCCGGGTTTCTGATGACAGGTGATCACCCATTCACTTTCAGCCCCTTTCAAGCCTCAGGTAAAGTCTGTAGAATAAGAACTCTGTTCTGGCTTCGCTAAAGAAAGCAGCTGTTATCTCACCCTGCCCGGAAAAAAAATCCCTGTTTAATTAATAATATAACTCAAACAACATAAATGTTCAAATGGAATATATATGCTTAATGTCGCCTCTAAGGTCATTTTAATTAATGTAATGAACTGAAGGTTTAGTTAAGTGTTTCTCAGATTCTGTGCAACAGCAGGAATGTTAGCCAGACGCATTCACTTTGTTTCACGCCGTGAAGAGAGTCTGGGTGCTCGCCACTGGGAAATGTTTCCAAATCCATCGTCGTAATTAGCCTGGGTGTTCCCATGCTGCCTTGCGTGCGATTTGATTCACGCTGCTAAGGCAGCCTGGAGACCATGGAGCAAATTTTCGCCTGAGATAGGGAACCAATCACAGAACAGGGGGGAAAGCAAGACGATGATGAGCTATGCACAGACGCATTTGATAGACATCCGTGGCACCCAATAAACGGATCTGGGCATTTTTTTCAAATACGAGAAAATTAACGTTTGGTTTCCAGACCACGTCTCATTGAGAAGTGGTGGCGCTAGCCAGGCTACGTCGTAATGGGTTTAAACTTTGAATTAAATTTGAAATCGTTGGACCAGCGTAACCAATCACATTCATCTTGGATTCATGATTCCTCTGGAATTTGCTTTGTAGGTCCGTCTGGAAAGGATCCCATTGCCACTATAGAACAAATCTAGCCAGCTAGCTTGCTAGCTATGTGAAGTGGCAGCTAGCATGCTAGCTATGTGAAGCTAGATGGTGCTAATAGTGCTTACGTCTGTGGTTGTCAAAGTGTGGTACGGGTACTACTGGTGGTTCGGGGACAGTCGCTAATGCAGAGGTGGGCAAACTAAGGCCCGCGGGCCAGATCCGGCCTGCCACACACTTTAATCTGGCCCGCCGAGCATTTAATTTGATTATCATAGGCTGCTCACCAGGCTTGGAATTTCACCATTCTGGGGGCAAGGCCACTTGGCCTTCAGTTGGGCATATTTGGTGGGGGGCACAAAGGCCAAAGTTAACTATACAGTAGTAGGCTATACAAATGATCAAAGTTGTATTTAGCCTATTCACTGCAGTAGACCTGCATCACTGTATGAAACATTACAAAAACATGAAACATGACATATTACATAGAACTGTAAATCATCTGATCATCTAATATTTACAGAAATATAGGCTATATATAACATTTATTTTATATTTGGCCTGTTATGAAATCATGTATTGAACAATTTAAGCACAGCTCAGCTTTAAGAAACTCAAATAGCCTAGATGCATGCTTAGCATTTTGTGATCATTAAGGCTACTTTCACAAACTCTTAGTCAGCTGTCCTCTGATTTACCAATATCTAGGCGATATTTGTAACATTTATTTTGTATTTGGCCCATTATTAAATCATGTGGAACAGTGTAAAAGCCAAAATTTGGAGACATCCATGTATGTCGAACTTTACTGCAAATTCAAAACTGGATTACTCTGGAACGGCTAACTGTAACTGTACACCTTTGTGTTCGGTAAGGTCTCCTGTTTATTCTGATATATGGTTTGTCATGTGTTAAAAGAAGGGTTCGTAAAGTATTCCACCGAGATGAATGGGTAGGGAGATCATGGGACGCAAAACCTTCAGTAGAATGTATGATTAAATTGAATTATATTATTTACTTTTCTCGCGAACCGTTCAACACAGCAATTATCGGCTAACATCGTTTAAAAGTCGTGGCCGCCGTGAAATTCCTACCCTGCTGCTCACTATTTTTTTCCTGCGATAGACGACGTTGTGATTAGCTTTACTGCAAACTGTGTTTCACTCTTCTTAGAGAATGTTTACAATGTCAATGTCAAAACAGCATGTTGCATAGAGATAATGGCTTACGCGTTTTATGGTCCTTTCCATTAGACTTGTAAAACATCCTACACCCACCCGTACAACATTTACGAAGGAACGAAGGAATGTAAAGGAACACGTTCGAGCCACAAGAGGCATTAGCAGGAGGCTAGTCATTGTTATTGTTTTGAGCTACATGTAGCCTCTAGCTAAACGGCTGGAAACAAATTGTTACATTGTATTGCACGCACAGCAAGACCGTGCAATGCATGAATTGGTGACCGGATTGAAGCAGCAATGTAATCTAGTGTGTAAGAGCATTGCATCAACATTAAAATGACCAACACAGTACATATGCATTAGTATCTCATCTCAGCTATGGGCGCAGCCATGTTTGACGTAAGGTCGTCCGTCCACCTCGTGGGTACCCTCAAGTACTCCGAGGTAAAGGGGGTGTGCCTGTGGGAAAATTGTTGGGTAATTTAACACTTTCCAACTCGGGCGACGTATAGCCTAATGGAAAGAGCCATTAGTGTGCACGAGAGGGAGAGAGAGAGCGACAGGTTTCAGCTGGCTTGTCATTGTTGATAACTCCTTTTTTATAAGAAACGTTTAAAAGGAAATCATGAAGGCAACAGTACTTCCCACTACTGACCATTTATAAATTGAGAGGACACAGCCATAGCTAATTGTTTTCTGAGGTATACTCATTGTGAAACGTCTGAGAACCACTGGCTTACGTGGTTTTTAAAAGCCATTTGATGACAAACAAACAAGTACAGACTCAGAATAATGCCCGGAATGGAGTTCAAAAGTCACAGAGAAATAGCCTGGAAGCCAGCCCGAATTTAACCCCGTCCATAACATTTGAGGTCGGGAAATTCGGTCTGGACATGTTCCATTGACAAGCTTCTATGAAAACTTGAGAACTGTATGGACCAATCAAACCTGAGCACGCTTCGGTTGACTTCGGTTTACCACAAAATGGCTGTCGCTGGAGAAGCTAAGACGTTTAATGCAGCTATCGTGTCTGTTGTAGCCTACAAGATATTGACCGCGCAACAACTACAAAAAAATAAGATTGTGATTAAGGCATTTGTTAAGAAGAAGGATATTTTGGCTGTTATCCCTACAGGATTCACGGTAGGCAATTTCATTGATCTGATTCGTTAGGTCTATCCAGTTGTGTGAGGCATTTTATGTAGCTGACTGTTGGCCATGTCTGAAACTCTTAGGGCCAGATGTACGTACATTTGCGAACATAGCATTATCAGCGTCATGGATAAACCGCAGATTGCGAACGCTGTCAGACCCAAGTTTCCGTCGTATTTATCAAACTTTCAATCCATAGTGTAGACTGCGCCTTTCTCTGCCTTTATTCGCCCATCAACGCAATTTACGAACGTCCACAACTGAACGGCAGAGCCTACATACAAGCGCAGTTGAATGAAGTTAACTGATGACAACATTAAAAAGAATCAAACGTTTAGTGATCATGACATAATACCATACATGATAAGATGTCAACAAGCAGGAAGATAATGAAGATCAGTAGTTTTACTCAAACTACTTGTGCACGTAGGCTATGGAAAATTGGTCAAATCTAGCAAGTAGGAAAGTTTAAACAAGACATTCGAAAGGCCAACGAAAGTTAAAGTTGCTTTTTATAGTACAAATACTTACAAAACTGGTGTTCTAAATAGCGATTCTGTTGTCTTTGAAAGGTTCTCTTGTTAACCCATTGAACTGCAATTTGGATTAACACCTGCTTTTACAAGGCGGAAGTATTTAGGCGCAGAATAGACGTACGCTTTCAGAAGCAGTCTTTGTACTTACCGCGGAATACATAATTAGGCGCTATTTACGCTTCCCCTCCCATCTCTTTACGCTAAACTCCCACTTTTCTTCTGGATCCTCCCATGAATGCATATGCATGACACAAAAAACGCAATGTGCCCTTTTCAGCTCCTGCGACAGGCAGTTTGCGCTTTGACATCTTTGCGGCCTGTTTCAAAGTCAGCTTTATTGTCAATTTCTTCACATGTTCCAGACATACAAAGAGATCGAAATTACGTTTCTCACTATCCCACGGTGAAGACAAGACATATTTTACCAATTTAAGTCCACAGACAAACATAACATTCAAGTAAACAAAAAAGTAAGTAAATAAGTAAATAAGAGGGCACATATAATAATGAAAAATAAGAGCAGCAAAATTTGGTTGAAATTGTGCATAGACAGTCAATAAAATACTAGTGCAAAGTCAGGCCAATAAAAGGCTTGGGTAGTTCTGTTTGACCTAAGTAATAAAGAAAGTGGCATAGTGGTGCAAGTTATGTAAGAGCAGCAGAAGTGTTGTGTTTTCAGGACAACAACACCAAGTTGTAAAGTGTACAAGTGTGCAAGTGTTCAAGTGTGCAAGTGGAGTAGTGCAGGCGGCCATTGTGGGTTCAATGTCCAGGATGTTATGTAGCTGAGGGTGGAGGGGGGAGAGGAGGGAGAGAGTTCAGCATCCTTACAGCTTGGTGTATGAAGCTGTTGGTGAGTCTGGTAGTCGGAGCCGCAGGCTTCTGTACCTCTTCCCAGAGGGCAGTAGATCAAACAGATTGTGAGCGGGTGACTTGCATCACTCACAATTTTGGTCAGCCTTTGGGGGTGAGGTGGGTGGTGTAAATGTCCTTCAGGGAGGGGAGTGAAGCACCAATAATCCTTCCAGCTGTGTTCACTATGCGCTGCAGGGCTTTCCTGTTGTATTCAGTGCAGCTTCCGCCCCACACAGCGATACAGCTGGAGAGGATGCTCTCAATGGTGCCTCGGTAGAATGTGGTCATGATGGCTGGTGGAGCACTTGCTCGCCTGAGTTTCAGCAGGAGGTTGTTGTCCCTGCACCACGTGGTCAGATGGTCGACCTCCAACCTGTATTGAGTCTCGTCGCCCTTGGTGATGAGACCCACCAGAGTTGTGTCGTCAGCAAATTTCACTATGTGATTGTTGCTGTAGGTTGCAGTGCAGTCATGCGTAAGCAGGGTGAAGAGCAGCGGACTGAGCACGCAGCCTTGGGGGGCCCCTGTGCTCAGTGTGATGCTGCTTGAGGTATTGTTGCCAACACGTACTACTTGGGGCCTCTGACAGAGGAAGTCCAGTAGCCAGTTGCAGAGGTAGGTACTGAGTCCCAGTTTGTCAAGTTTGCAGATGAGTTGTTGTGGTATTATGGTGTTGAATGCAGAACTGAAGTCTATAAACAGCAGTCTCACATATGAGTCTCTTTTTTCCAGGTGGGTGAGGGCTGGGTGGAGGGCAGAGCAGATTGCATCCTCTGTAGACCGCTTGGCTCGGTATGCAAACTGGAAGGGGTCCAGGGTTGGGGAGAATGGCTTTGATATGTGACATGACAAGCCAAAGCACTTCATGATGATGGGTGTCAGTGCCACAGGGCGGCAGTCATTGAAGCAGGATGGAGCAGTTTTCTTCGCACAGGTATGATGGTGGCAGCTTTGAAACATGATGGGACGATGGCTTGCTTCAGGGAAGTGTTAAAGATGTCTGTGAAGACATCCTTAAGCTCCCCCGCGCAGTCCTTCAGCAGCCCACGACCTGGGATGTTGTCTGGACCTGTTGCCTTACGGGTGTTGATAGCAGCAAGTGTCCTCTTCACGCTGTCGGCAGAGAGGCACAGGGGCTGCTCATGTAGAGGGGATGGGTCTTCTGTGGGCAGGTGCTGTTTTGTGCTTCAAAGCGAGCAAAGAAGCGGTTCAGGTTGTTGAGCAGAGGGATGTTGCTCTCACAGCTCTGTGGCGCGGGCTTGTAGTCTGTGAGGGCCTGAATGCCCTGCCATAGGCTTTGTGCGTTCCTGCTGTCTTTGAAGTGAGTGGTTATCTTGTGAGTGTATTCCTTTTTTGCTTCCTTGATGCCACGGGACAGGTTGGCTCTCGCTGTTTTCATGCCAGCTTCATCCCCAGCTCTGTAGGCTTTGTCTCTGGCCCTCAGCAGCCTGAGGACATCCCCTGTCAGCCATGGCTTCCAGTTAGCCCGAGTGATGATGTCTTTTGTGTGGGTCACATCATCGATGCACTTGGTGATGTAAGAGGTTACAGTGTCTGTATACTCCTCTATGTCTGTCCGGTTGTTGTAAGTGGCTGCCTGCTTAAACATTTCCCAGTCTGTTGTGTCAAAGCAGTCTTGAAGAGCATCGGAGGCTCCCTCAGGCCACACTTTTACCTGCTTACGAACCGGTTTGTTCGCTTTTACCCTTTGTCTGTATGCGGGCATTAGCATAACAGTGATATGGTCTGAAAGTCCAATGTGGGGGAGGGGGGTGGCTTTGTATGCTCCTTTGTGTGTAGTGTAGACCAGGTCCAGGATGTTATCTCCTCTTGTTGGAAAATCAACATGCTGGTGTAGCTTTGGAAGTACAGTTTTGAGATCAGCATGGTTAAAATCTCCAGTGAAGATGGTGAAACCGTCTGGGTGTGCCGTCTGTTGTTCACTGACAGCCTGGTACAGTTCACTGTTTGTACCTCGCAATGATTTTACACGCACGTTCTGAAACAAATACGCCTGAAGTGGGCGCAAAAGCGTTAGTACATCTGGCCCTCAGTATAGGTCTAAATTGGGTTGGGGGCATCTGGGTAACTTTAGCCCAGATGCATTATGGTAGCCTAATAATGTTATGACAGCTTACCATATTCAAAAGAGCAGCATCTGCCATTGATGCGGATGTATTGTTAACTCATTTCAGCAGAAGAGCAGATTTTGGTTTTGCACTCCAAATGGAGGCCACTTCTGTGAGAACTAAACACTGAAGCTGTGCACCAGTTGTACACCTTGTGTTCCCTCGTCTCCCTTTAATTCACTTGTCTCCATCCTTGCTCAGAGAATGAGAGGAGGGATTTAGAGAAGAGTTGTTGCAGGTCAGTTCCTGCAGAGTGCTCTGCGGAACCTAAAAGGGACACACATTTCTCAACAGTCCCAAACTTGGCATCTTAATAGCAAAGTGGTAAATGTCAAAATCACTCAGGCTGTACAAGCAGTCGACTGTTTCAATTAAATTCTGCTCTGGAGCATATGAACTCTCTCTCTCTCTCTCTCTCTCTCTCCCTATGTGTGTGTGTGTCTGTGTCTGTGTGTGTACTACCAAATACCAAACCCTGAAGAAGTAGCTCTCAGGTCATCCTTGCTTAACCTACTGGTCAGCTGATGCAGGAACACCACAGTCTGTGCTAGCCAACCTTCCTGAACAGTGCTGAGACAGACGCATGTGGAAATGACGTCAGACTGACGTCTCTGTCAATCGAATCGTGTTTTGGGCTGCCAGGAGTGGTGAACACAGCAGTCGTCTATTAAAAATGCTGATGATATGCTGTTCTGGTGTCTGGGTCTGTCCTTCCGACTCCTGCCGTTAAGAAATACAGTGGGGAACAACCACGACAAGCCTCCTTTTGTTTCTCCTCAATAATTTACGGTCTCCCAATATTGACTTCACATGTCAAAATTGAGGGGTAGGGGGATGGGTGGGTGAGGTTGGGGAGTAAGGGCAAAAATGTATCCAATTTGAATGAAATCAATCTGTCAATTTGCATGAATCATAATCAACCACTTATTTGTCAGTTAAGAGAAGAGGATGTCCACACAAAACAGAGCAAGCAAAAACAGAGCTAACGACCCTGTGAACTCGGCATTATGTTTGTCCCTCATGTCAAACAATTGGGCTTTTAAGCTGTTTCGCTGCTCTCCCCCGGCAGCCTGTAAATCCAGTAGGACACTGATATGTCCTGTCATGTCGCGTTGCGTCTCTGTTCCCTGACTCTGTGGCGGGCGATGCAGAGAAGCACAGTAATTATTGTCTGATTTATGCCCTTGGACATCTCCCAGCGCACTAAGCTGATTTCATGACGCTTGTGCCCCAGCCCCCTTCCACCCCCCTCCCGGTTCATGCTCCAGATTCCTCAGCCTCGTTGTTGACACGCCATTATCCCAAGTTTTTAACCAGGACATCACCCATTTCCTGTTTGTAGCCCTCCTGAATGACAGCGGCGCTTTTCCATCCCGCTGCGCTGGGCAGCTGCAGAGCCAGTCGTGCAAGGGGCATGGCTGTCAAAGCCTCGTCAGCTAACAAACACACCAAGACATGTATTTATTTACTTGTTTACATGTTTTTTTTACCAATAACAACATGTTTTAGTGACAACCTTATCATTCTTTCTCCTAGCCTTTCTACATATTGAGCAAAGGATGAGAAGAAAATACGAGCTAAAAAGGTAAAGACAGAAAGAGAGAGAGAGAGAGCCAGTGAGAGATGCATGATACATATGCTGGGTGATAAGTTTGGGTGATGCTTGATGTCTTGAATGCCAACTAAAGTGTAGCATAATAGAGAATGGCCTCAAATTTCAGTCTTGCTGATGTAGATGCAAATCTACACTCCAAACAACACCTGGCGACAATGCTAACGTCATGTCAAGGCTTTCATGCTGACTTATCTGCTGTTATATTGTAGTGGTAGTGGAAATGCTGCCTGCATGCAGTTCATTAGTATCAAGTATCGATATATGAACTACAGACATCTCCAGCTTGAATAACAAGGGGTAACACTTTTCTTGAAGGTATCTACATAAGAGTGACACGACACTGTCATAACCCTAACACTAACCCTAACCCCTAACTTGTCATGACAAAAACCGAATGACACTTGACAGAAGCGAGTGACAGAAGTGTTATTTCACAAACATTTATGTTTATAATGTTTATGACACGTTCATGACAGTGTCATGTCACTCTTATTGAGATACCTTCAAGTAAAGTGTAACCCAGGATATGTATGGATATGTATGTAGGCCTTTGGATGTCCTTTTGTATGCATGATTATGCGCACTTACTCATGGTGTGATCCCATGTGGGCTGCACTAACCCTCAGCAGTCTATTGCTTTCAATCCCCTGCAACCTGTTGCCATTTCTCTCCCTCACACTTCCGTGTTTTTCCATCTCTTGTTCAATTATAACCTCCCACCAGGCCCCTCTGGGGCACGAGTCATGCTAGCCTGGGTAACCTCAGGTTACTATGGGTTACTGTATAGGATACGTGAGGTTAGCTGCATATCACTGCATCTCCGCCTGCACCCGCCTCCTTGTTCTGGAAGATTCTGGCTTCATTTGTGCCATTTTCCTCTTTTCTGTCTCTCTCAGGCACTACACACAAGTAATTAGCAGAATAAGCATGCGGCCGAACTCTCACACTGAGCAAAGCAGAGCACACACACACATAATTACCCATGAGTCTGTGCATCAAGGGTGAGTGCCAGATCTGTGTATCAGATACAGTATCATTCCTTCTGTGTAGTTTTCATTCAATTCTGATTTTTTATCAAATTGAATATTTTTTTTGTGTATTTCAATTCTGAGTTGGTTGCATTTTAAATGATTATAACAACTCCACATGCAACAGTTTACAGCTGTTGATACAGCAACGGTGTCTTCCCAGTGTGTGCCCTTTGTCTGCATGCAAAAGCCATCAGGTAAGTATGACAAATATACACAGTGCTTTTTGCTCTCAATCAAAATGGATGGCTGTACCACTGCTGTGCTCTTTTGCCGACTATTTATCATTTCTGGGACCTGATTTATAGTCGTCCAGGGGATGCCTGCCAGAAAGTCAGAAAACTGGGGAGATGGAGGGCACATTATTAGTTAACCCCAGCTGGTCAGGGAGGCCTCCAAACACCAGCCAAAGTTCAAACACCTGAAAACATGTCCAACACAGATGTCATCAGCCGTAAACGTCAGATCATAACGATGGAACACATAAGACACATCTTCCTTTTTCCTCTCTGGAGATGAGATTTATCCCTGGCTTCCATCTGCTTTCATTTAGCTTGTGTCTCCGAGGACAGCCACAGCCCTGGGACTGCCTTCTAATAAAATCACTGCTGAACTGTTATCGGTATGGCATGTTTGATCACACTTCCCAACATGGTGTCAGAGTCGCTCAGTTACAGTGTGTTCAGTTATGTAAATTAAAATGCACTGAGTATTACAGTTATCAAATGTACTTCATCAAATACGAAGACTTCATTGCAGGTAGGATTCACTGTGAAGGTGCACAATGCTTAGAATAGTTATAACAGTGTAACAAGGTATGTAATGAGTCATAGTTCAAATGTAGTAACATTGCTTATTACATGGTACTAACAGGGTACTAACAGCAAACATCAACTACACAAAATGTAACGCATTCTAATACAACATTAGTGAAAAAGGTATTGGTAGTCTATGATTTCTGTATGGTAAACGTATTAACTCAATTCAAGACTTATGGTAAATTAAAAATAGTTATTTGTGTATGCTTATGTTAGAATCTTAGATACCATCTTCCAATATGTCAAGCACACAAAGCTGCTGAAACTATTTTGGGACCTATAATTTTCTAAAGATAAACTGACATATGGGATGGCAATTTCAGTTACCCATATTGCAGGTAGGCTACATAAATTTAATTTGGATATCAATTTAAATTGAATATGGCCTGCTGACATTTACTGTGTTAACAAGCAAACTGCAAATTGTCCTATAACTATTAGTATTTTGTCTGTAAGTGAGAACTACTGTATATTTGCATATTGTCTAGGTGGGGGTCTCTCACTCTTTGCTCATTTGTCTTATAGGTTTGGTTGTATATGTAGTACTAAAGGCAAACAAATGGCCATACATTCATATGATGTGTGCTGCCATCCCCACTAGTTTCCGTGGCGACACAAGTCAGTGTTTATGATCTGGGTGCTGGATTACAGGCGTGGGCTTATGAGGCGCTTTGGGGATATGTAGGTCACAGCAACCTCATCCCTGCTAGACTCCCAACCCCCGCCTCAAAACACACACACACACACACACACACACATACAAACACATCAACACATACAGTCTTACACGCAAGGAAACACACACAGAGAGAGAGAGAGCACACACACAACATCCACCACTCATACGAATGCTCATATTTATATGAATTGCATAGATGTACACACACAAATGCAAAACTGATTTCTTCAGCCATTTTGAGTACTGTGTTCTAGACTATTAAAATATCCATTTGTGGACCTTAGTTATTTAGGCCACTGACTGCTGCTCTTGTGTCTGTGTGTCTGAGTGCAGATGTAATCAAACCTACATTGTATAGCCAATAATCACATCAATCACAATCCCCTATGTCCTCTAATTAACCTGTTTTACCATTCCTTTTCACCACTAAACTGAATATTGTCCAAGAATCTCTTCTCTAATACCGATTTCTTTTGTTTTGTACATGATCCTTGACATGTAAATCAAATACACTAAACTAGTTGCCATGTCACTAATGATTGTCAAGTCCCCTGATGCGTAAGATAGGATGCTGCTGCTATTCTCATCCTTGAGTCACGACACGCTCTGAGCGGATCTTAATGTGGCCCGTTTCACACCCGACTCCTCCCGATGCTGCTCCTCCGCTCCAACCCGTCTGGGCCAGTTTCTCAGGATCGTGACACGGCCGCTCGTGGTGACCCGCTGACTCAGGAGTCCCTGACAGAGGGGCCTCGGTGTGAATCCGTACCCCGCTACTCTGCACAGCGCGTCGGAGAGAGAACATGACTCAAAATGCCTGTGCCGTTGGTCGCGCTCTCTTGTGTTTCTGGGCTTTGTAGCCATTCCATGGCCCCTGGGAGCGGTTCAGTTCAGTTCAGTTTCCATGTCAAAGCACTGCGCATGACCTCGGATGCTTTTAAGTGAAGATGACAGGTCTGTCTGTGGGTAAAACGCAGTGATCGCCTGTGTGTGAATAAACGTGTGTGTGTGAGAGAGAGAGAGAGAGACAGAGAGAGAAAAAGAGAGACGGAGAGATGGATAGGGAAGGGGACGAATGGAGAGAAAGGGGCGCTCATTTAGAATAACAGAGGTATCCATAGGGTACAGTGTAGCAGACGAGCCTCCTCTAGACTCTGTAATGTGACAACCCCCATTATCCATCTGCTTACATCCCAGCCCCCTCCTGCTGTGCACATGCACGCACACACACACACACACACACACACACACACACATACACACACACACACACACACACACACAGATTTATAGCCCTCTGGGTGTATAGACTGGCATGCTGGCAGTGTGTAGGGCAATGTGTGTGCCAGTGTGACAGACAGAGTAGGTCTCACACAGATGTGTGTGTGTGTGGCCTGGATGAGCTGGCTGGTGTTTTGGTGTGGGTGTTTGTGTGTATGAGACAGAGACAGCGACACAAAGCGCGCACGCGAGAGAGAGAGAGAAAGAGAGAGAGAGAGAGAATGGGGGGATGATTTGGTTGGAATGTTTTGGACTTTGTTTTTCCCTTGATATTTACCATGAGAACGAGAGGCCAACAGAAGCTCTCAGTTGTTTCCCTTTGGTTTGTCTCACTCGTATTTCTGACTCACTGCCCCTTATCAAATGCATTGAAATACACATTTCAATGACACAAAATACAAAAATATTAAAAAGCCATTTTTATACAAATGAAAGATATTATAAATATTCCTAATTCCTGAATATTCTACCCACCTCCCTCTTTCTCTCTTTTTCTCTCTCACTCTCTCTCTCCCTCTCTCTTTCTCCCTCTCTCTGCAGCCTCTGCTGCACAGGTCTAGCAGATTAGCTGCTGCTCCCTCATGCATATGAGATGACTCCCATGTTCTTAAGGAAGCGGTGCTTGTGGGGAAGAGGCCAAGGCTGCAGTGGAGTGACGCAGAGAGCACTGGATCACCGACGGCCTCGCCAAAGTGACAGAGACAATCAATGGCTGATGAGGGGTTGGACACAAACATGTAAAAATAGTCCGCACATGCAGACAGAAATTAGGTTTTTCCATATCAGATCTAAATGCTCCTTGGTGTTTTTTTCCTATAAACATTTTCTTTCTTTCTTTTTTTGTTTATTTCATTTTCGGTAATCTTATTTTGTTGAACTCCACCTCCTTTAAAATATGAACCTCTGCCAGTGTGTTAACCTGTGCAGCAGAATGCTGAGCACTCCCTGGCTCTAGAAATATAGAAAATCCCTCTAGCGCACACACACAAACACACACACACACAGGCACACACATACACACACAGCCACACGAGTGTGTGCATACACACACACACACAGCCACACAAGCACACACACACACACACAGCCACACAAGCACACACACACAGCCACACAAGCACAGAAGCACACACACACACACAGCTTCAACACAAGCACACACACACACACAGCCACACGAGCGTGCACACACACAGGCACACAAGCACACACACTCAGGCACACAAGCACACACACATCTTCACTCACAGGCAAGCACACACACACTTCTTTAGTCACACGCACACATGCTCACACACAGGCACACAAGCACACACACAAATCTTCACTCACAGGCAAGCACACACACAGACGCGCGCGAGTGCACACACACACACAAACGCGCGCGCACATACACACACGCACACGCGTGCACACACACACTCACACATGCACACACACACACACACAGTGCAGTGGTGGGGCTGTGTTTCTTCCCTGAGACACACATGTGGACCTCAGCTCCAAACTACTTAAAGGGGCAGGCAGCCTATAAAGGCAGGACTAGATTCCTTTTCCCTATAGTTTCTCATGGAGGAATACACCGGAATACACCATGTAATACAGCAGAAGAACTGTGTCCTTGCTGTTGAGAGAGCAGCTGCAGAAGAGAAAAATAGCATTATCGTAAATGGAGAACAAAAATAAACTAGGCTAAACCAAGCTCACAACAGGATTTGGATATTGTATAACAGGTTAAGGCTAAGAAGTTAAAAACATTTAATTTCTAATCATGATTACTGTAATTATAAAGTAATCTGTGATCTAGGGATAAGTAAGCAATCTAAGTAGACTTCAAATTATTTTGGCATACAATTACAATTATTTATTACAAACTAAATGTAAAATTATTATTATTTGACAAGAACAAGTCTTCTGAATAGAATGTCAGAAATGAACTGCTAAAGAATGATAAGACAGGTGAGAAAACAGAAATGCCTCATCTGGACTCAGTGAAATCTCTGAGTAGCCTAGATTTGGTCAGGGTTTGTTTGGAACTTGTATGCATGCACACAACTACTGGATTCTAAGCATAGAATGTTATGCATATGCCACTGTTAAGTGTAACTTCGCTTAATGAGTAGGCCTACTTAACTGTCTGGGTTATTTGAAACATCTGTCTGCAGCTACAGATTCACATCGCCGACATACAGTTGGGACCCCAGAGCCTTGAGGTAGCATGAACATGACTGACAGAGAATTTGAACATTTTGGCTGCCACATTTGTAAACAAAACTCCACACTGATTCAAATGCTTGTTTAAAGGGACACCAGGCAACGTTTTCATGTTAATTACTCATCTTCGTAAGTCGGTATATGGTTAAATGACTCATTACAGGGCGAATGAAGACTCTCTCGCCCGCCCCTACTGCCTGTAGGAAGAATATCCCGCTTGCAAGTTCAGTGTATCGTACCCGCCGACCGAAGCAGGATCAGTTTATATCCTGCATCCACAGCACAGAGGCAGGCTAACGAAACGCTAGCGATTGTTGCAAACGTGTATATAATGGCAAGCCGGCGAAGAAGCAGCGAAAAAACCCTTGACAGAAGATGCAAAGAAAAGGAAAAGAGCTTCAGACCAAGCGAGGGGGAGTTTCGTAGAGAAAAAGCATCAGGCTTGCCTGGTGTCCCTTTAAGTACACCAAACGTAAGCTTCAGAGATGTGAACAGTGGTCTGACCTACGCTGCTGTTCTTCCCTGTGTCACGGCAAGACTTTTTTATCGTAGATATACTGAAATGGAAATACAAGAGTAACTCAACTTCATGTTGATGATATCTGTCAAACGAAAACAGCTAGCTCATAGCTCATTGCTAGACCTCATTTACAGGGACTACAGTGATATGAAAGGCAAAAAGAACAAGAGAACTTGTGATGTATTTCTTGCACTGCAAAAAGGAACCAGTCTTACCAACACCCAAATTTTCATTGGGAGTTCTTTTCACATCAGTATCATCAGTATCAACTAGCCAGACCTCTCTGTTAGAAGCAATGAAACGGGATTTCAAAAATGGAAGTTCAATAGTGTAGCTGTGATAAATGAAAGTAGCTGGTCCGTAGCTGTGCAGTATGTTCATTGTGTAAACCTGGCTCCCGTTGCCTTAAGATACGTCCTAGTGAGAGAGCTAGCAGCCTGCAAGGGCTTTTAGCTCAATTTATAGCATGCTGCGAGTTGCAGGTTCGAGTCTGGGCGAGTGCAGGGCTTAGCCGTACGGTCAACACAAAGGTTGCATGAAGAATTATGCCAATCTGAGATGTCTACATTCTACAGTCTACATTTTACTACTTCCAGTTAAGCACAAACAGGTTTTCATCACTTTGCTGCAGCAATAATAGGCCTAGTTAGTGCATGGTAGCCTATAGGCCTACTAAATAAAACAGAAAGGTAAAAGTTGTAGTCCATCCAGTTTATCATTGAACATGCCTCAACCATTCATAGTTATAGGTGCAACTCACTATGATATTTCTCCAATGAGGCAATGCTAAAAATATTGCTTCATTGCACTACCTTCGCTTAAATTTACCTGCATTCACACAGCAGGAGCTAAGCCTTCTATTGAAGTTAAACATGAGCAGATTCAGATGTAAATTTTAGCTATTGGGTGGGGCATGCAGTAGTAATCATGCTAATTGATGAATCACGTGCAATTAGGGAAAGACAGGGGGGGGATACATTTCTAAATACTGCTGTGAATGAAAGCATGGATGTGAATCAGGCAGTTACCAAAGCGGCTTCCATAGGCGTAAGGACATTTATTTTGGAGGACATTTTTGGGTTCCCTTTTAAGTTCCTGCACCTCTACAGTTCAAGAAGCATGGCCTATCAGCAGTGCCTAGAGTGAAAAACACATTTCACATTAGATACCAAGTGAACTTGATGCCACATGATGTGAAATCTTCCGATTTATGTTAGGGTTGTGCATGAGGTAATCTCGTTTTACCTTTTTCTTTATCATCATATTTATGTTCGTGCCCTTATGAAAAAGAACTATAGAAATCGTATGAGACTGTACTATAGGAACACTATAAAGGGTTGGTCCAGACCCGACTTCATTTGGACCGTTGGTTCTGTTAATGTTGATAATCAACCAAACTCGGGTGCGGATCCCATACAGGAAATGAAAACGAAAACAAAAACATAAGAGCAAAAGGCAACCATAACCATGATTTATAAGTATGTAGCCGGTTTGGTGAAGCTAGCAAAAGTGAGTGTTGTGTCAGTAATGCATCCTTTTATGTAGAGTTTCTGTTAAAAGCCTGTTGACTGATTTGGGGGTTTACAAGCTCTTAGTCTGCTCTGGGCATTTGCTCATTTTCCTCGTAGTTTGGCAAGAAAATCCTGTTAAGCACTTTTTGGAATCATTCTGTGACAAACCATGCTTTGGTGGAAACGTGTTATGGTTACTTTGTGTTCAGAATGATTTGGCACAATAGAGGAAAGGCACCTTTCATTCACTTGCATATATCTGTCATGGCCTGCATATTTAGTTGATATGTGTTGGTACATTTGGACATACCTCAGGGCTCTATGTTTTTCATCTCCACTGGGTGGTTGGTAGCCTATTGCTCCAAAGCAAATGGAAAAACAACAAATGGAGTGGAAGATAGAAATAACGACACAAAAAATGTTTCGTTTGCATAGCCCTATACATTTACAATGGGGAAAAACACAACTTTGTTTTGTGATCAAATATTCTCTGAAGGAATTCAAATTAATGGTTGTTTGGCCTGGAAGAAATAGAGTTCTCCCGGTTCTTGAGTTGCAGTCATGTGAAACACAGTCTTGGTTTCTATGCCTGGTAAACAAGAAGTGTGCGTTCCCCTTTAAGAAGCCCCCACCGCCCGCACAGCGGAGGGAGGGAAGGCACATTCCTGGAACAGCGGTTAGAAAAAAAAATCCACCAGTGAGCAGTTTCAAGTTCCCCCAATAGAAACTGTGCCTGATTTGTGGCCAATGTTGGAGATGTAAAAAAAAGTGCAGGGGGAGGAGGGGAATGGAGAAGGGGGGAGGAAAAACACTAAAGGGGTAGCTATGGAGATAGAGCGTTTTCCTGGCTGCCTTCTTTGACAGGTGTTGAGAGGGGTAAAAGTCTTAAAACAGTATCCAGCATGTACGCCAAAGGTAAAGGAGCAGTCGTCCCTTCCGATAGCCAAGCAAGAGAAAAGTAAGTGAAATTGCACAACATTTAAAGAGTGCTAAAGCGGGGTTATTGCGGAGTCCCAACTTTCTAAACTGTGACTACTATTGTTTAAAGGTGTGCACGTTACAAGCTCGCTCCCGTGGTACGATATCTGCTCCAGCTGTGGCGCGTCTCTTTAACTTTTCGCCTCGGTTGTTATACTTTTTAGCCATTATCGGCAAATCGTACGGCTACTTGGACGCGTCTGACTGTTACAATAGTATAGCATAGTTACTCGGAATATATTATTGTGTTTCAGCCAAAGTGGAAGTTACACGTTCTCTCACAGAAGGTGAAGATACATTGTTACGCGCTTGCAGGGATTTCGCACGAGTGTAGAGAACAGTTTGGTGATAAGAATCCGTAAACAAGAAATACCGTGTTTTGTCAGAAATGTATTGTTCGTTCTTTTGTCTCTTTTGGGAGGAGTTGCATGGACGGAGACAAGCATTGTTTGCGTGGAGATGGCAAAGTCTAGATTCCCGGCGTTTTATTGCCCAAGGGTTATATGAAGACTTTGTGTTAGCTTCGTATGTATGAAGTGTAGAGAAGGACATTCTTTACCTTGAGCATGCTTTTGTTATCTATTTTACCCATTTACCTACACCTCTGTCATTCTGTATCTAAGACAGTTGCATATAGTGCAGTACACACAAGGCAGTGTTTAATGTTAGGAGCTAAACAGAATAGGTTGTACGAACACTCATCCCGTGTTGCGACTTCTAAAGAAGGGTAAATGCAATATTTTTGTCGATAGCAATGCTGTTGCAAACGAATTAGGCTAAGACAGCATAGTCACTTCAGCGGGACCAGGACTGTTCAGCGTTAATGCAATGCTGAAACTTTTCCTCCATCCCCAAGTTGTATTGCGTCTCTTTACATTTAACTGTCCATGTTTGATCACATTTTTAAGACCATGCTACATCTGGCTATGGTGTTAACATCCATGTGTTGTAGCCTACTTGTCAGATTGTAGCACAAGGTTAAACTAGAAGAGCCGCGATATGTTTCGGGGTGCTTTCAGCACTGTTTAAGCAGGACTACGATGCTGGTTGATGGTTTAGCAGGAGCCGCGGTCAGGGGGTGTTGTACTTTGTGTCGCCAGGGATGCGCTATTGTTGTCTGGCAGCGTGCTGTGTGTCAATCAAGAAGAGCTCTGCTCCCGGCGCCCACGGAGTTTGAGGAAGAGGCTCGAAGGAAAAATAGAAAACACGTGCTGTAGCACCAAGCCATGTTTACGCTAAACCCTCTATTGATGAAGTTCTGTTCCCAAAGTCAGTTCATTGATATGACGAGGGACTGAATGAAAATGCGTAGTGATAGTGCATTGATCTGCATAGGGAATACTGTTAATGGTGAGGGATGTTGTCTAACATGACCATATTTAATCTGTTATTTTATAGTTTGCAGTGACTCGTGCACCAGTGTCCCTTAATCAACTTTATACCTCGAAATAAAGCAAAGCTGCATCATTCACCTGCATTTCTTTGGGAACAATCATAAATACCATTTACAATCATTTGTGCACTTTGTTTTGTCAAGCTTAGCCTAAGGGGGGTTGGTCTTCACTCAGCTTCTGAGCCTCCAACTATGGAGACACACATACAGAGAGAGAGAGAGAGGGAGAATGTTACCCATTCATCAAATATATCATGTGTTTTGGGAGAAGTCATTCAGGTGCCACTGAATGGCACCGTCAGCATGGTGTTTTTTCCTCCAAATGTATCCTTGTCCCTTCTCAGAGCCACATTGACTCAATGTTCACGGAGATGGGAAAGCTATAATCTCATTAGGGAAGATACTTAAGCTTTCAGCATCCACCAGAACACATCAACAGTCAATTCAGTTTTAATTGAAATGGCTCAGATTGATGTGGTAATAGTGCTTAATTACCTGCCTGCTTTAAAAGTTTTGCTCTTCAAAAGAGCTTGATCTATGTATTAAGCCTGGGTCTTGGATCTGTTCTGAGTTTGCCATTTGGTGAGAGTGGGATTGTGCATAGAAGAGTGTAATTTGTGTGTGTGCTGCTCTGAAGTGTGCCGGTTAACTGGGATTGATTTAAATGTCTTTCTGCTCCTCGGCCCCAGTGTTTTGTGAAGAGTTTATTAGAGTTCTAAAGAAGCAGTACTGGGCTGAATGCATGCTTTTGATTTTATCCAGATGGTACAGCCTTCTGCAATGGAGGTGTTCTCAGAAACGCATAAAGGAAGCACACACACACACACACACACAGACATATGTACACACACAGACACACATGCGGGCACTCGCACACACGCACACCCATACACACAGATACACACACACAACTTTCTTGAAAGCTCTCTGATTTCTTCGCTTTTTACTGAATAAATCTAATGTGTTTTTACACAGGGAATCAATTAGCTTTCTAAATTAATAGCATCACTGCAATCCGTTGTGTTTGGGCCTATGAAAGAGGCTGTCATCTCAATATTGTCAAAATATTGGAGAAATGTAAACATAGGCTGTATTAAGTGATCATTACAGGCTACTATGGGCTCTTGCTTCTGTGTTGTGCAAAGTGTGTGTACGTGATAGGAAGGCTACACTTCTGATTTACTTTTTGTAATTTATTAATAGGACCATTACGGTGTCCACTATGATAGTGAAAACATTTTGTTTTATTATTTTTAGTCTTGGAGTGTAGTATAATTAACGTCAAACTACAACAAACTAGATCACCTCCAGTAACAGACACCTCCAGACCATGACCAATAATACTGCCAATAGATGCAAAATATTGTACCTTTCGAAGTGCTTTACTGTTGCTGGTACAGCAGGAAAATGTTAGTCGTCCCTTTTCATGGAGTAAGTCCGCAGTTTCTAAGTAAAATAAATAAATAGTCACTGCATTTATTTGCAGACTATCTGTGTCCATGCTGTATGCGCTCTGACAATATGAAGCGAATGCATGGCTGCCATGTCCTCCCATCCACCTCTCTCAGGTATCTCTGAGTAAAGCTCAGCCCTATCCTCTGAATAATTGAAATAAGGACAGAAAAGTTAATTTGCTAACTGTCTGCGTTTTAGCCGCTTAATCTCGGCTCCGGCTCTTTCATGTTAAAAGGGCCGTCTTGACTGAGCGCCGCAGGGCAGATGTCAGCAGCGCTCTCAGGAAGGTCTCTGAGAACTCGCCTTGATGTGCAGACTCGCTGGATGTCGCCCGGAGAGGAGGGATGAAGAGGAGCTGAGCGATCTGTTCCTGCTGTCCATTTTCCCACCACTAAAACTATCAACCTGTCCGAGCTCTGAAAGCGGTGTCTTCAAAAGTCTATAGTTCAGTCAGTAGCCTATCAAAACAATCTGGGGGTTATGGAATGGCAGGGAGCATCATGGGAGAATTATGTTTTGCCCCTCACTTTTCAGCAGTGTTGTAGTTTTAGAAGTGACCATGAACAGTTTGAGACATTATTTTGCTTAGCTTGGTCAAAGGTCGTGAAAGTTTAAAAGATGGCTTCAAAGGTTTGACATCGTGGCTCACCTCTTTCTAGTGTGAAGCACCTCTTACTGTCACCCCTGCTGTTGACATGCACAAGCTATATCAGATAAGTGCAGCCATTTAAACACAGTGGTAGCCTACATGACATTACGGTGTTGCAATATGTAGAATAGAAAAGGTGAAGAAAGAGCCACAGAACTGCTAGTATTCTGTGTCTCTTACAATACATACAATTCACAGTACAGCTTCAATCTTTTTGCCCTGTGGCGTCAGCATGTGGTATTAGCATGTAACTAACCGCTTATTGTAAGTCTCTCACCATCTCCTTAGCTGTAGTGCCTGTTTGGCAGAGCTTCTCATTAAGAGACAGGGGCCAGGGGAGAGCTAAGCTTTCAGCGGGACACCCTGTAGTTGCAGTGAGCCTAGTATTATTCCTCAGAACGAAACCCCATGCTGGCTCTTTGAGTGGGGTGCCCAGAAAGAGCCGTGGTTAGTGAGCGGTTGAATTCCAGAGAGCCTTACGCAAACTTTGGCTGGACCAAAGTGGTGGGGGTGGGCGGCGAGGAGGTAAGCGACTTCAAAAGCAAGGTTTGGAGGACATGTCAGCACATTTCGCGGTACACCTTGAATGAGTGTGAGTTGCTCAGAGAAAACCCACAGTGCCAGTGCAGGTACTAAGATTTGGTTTTGCAAAAGAAGGTAGGGAATCAGAATGTCTCACACACTGGGTGCATTGTACACCACAGATGCAAATCCTCTCAGTCCTCATATCGAGGGTCTGATTTGTTGCCAAAAATGTTTTGCTCAATTTGCACTGTTGGCTCCAAAGTGTGTTTTGATGTCCTTTACATTGGGCTGCACATTTCCCTGTACCGCTACATCACAGTGTTTCCCAATCTTTTTGCTTTACTGCTCACTCTCTCTATCCATGATCCACCACACACACCCTGTATCTAGCAATCCTATCTCACTGGTGTTGCCCTTAGTGCCCCTGACAGTGTCACCAAAGTTGTCCCCTAAATCCAGGGGGAGATGAATGTTGTTTTGAATAATGCATTGTCACTAGAGGGTAGGTGCCCACTACTAGGGCACAAGCAGCCCTCCTACCCCCTCCCTTCAGATCTCTGCCAGGCTTCCCATGAAATTTTTATCTCCTTCCTCACAAGAACCTCTGTTCCACACTAGCTCTGCACAGAGGCTATAATGGGAGATGACATGATGTGCCATTGGCTAGATTTACTCAGACACAAGGTTGGCCTTTCATAGTTTTGCACACCAACCTTCTGCTACCAGGTTAGTTTTTATAAAGACGTTGTCTAATACGGTTGTGAATATCCCCGTTGTAATTGTTGAGTTGGTTTGGAAAGAGAAGTCCTTGAGGAGCCATAGATCTAGAACTTCTAGCAGCCTATTCCATTGTACCGCTGTCTTTGTCGTGGATCTGTGTTTAGATTCTGATCTAACTGAAAATAGTAAAAGTCTCAGACTACTTCTTTTGCATCTAAAATCCTCCAGGTTTTCTAGGCTCATCTGTGTCATGATCTGCAGTTACGGGTGCCTTGATCACTGTTTTTCCACTCCTTCTTCTGTCGGTGCTATCCCAATTCCCTGACCTGTGATTGTCACCAAAACCAGTTTTACTACCAATAATTAGTGCTGGAACATTTACGTACTGCAAGCAGTCATAGGTCAGTTTATTGACTTAATGGGTGCTAAAGGCCTTTACCCAGTGTTTCTATATATCAACAGCTGATTTCTAAAAGCCAGAGAGCAATGCAAGATAATGTGAATGCCTCTCCTGTGTTCATTTTTTGGCTTAGGTGTTTAAATTCCATTTAATTACCCAATTACATGCCAGTGTAAGCACAGTTTTTATGTTGTTTTTGTTTCCGAGTGTTGATAAGTGGGTAAGATGAGTAGTAGCAAGCAGATTTAGCATTTAGACTTCATCTACACCCGTAGAGGTGATTGCACCGTCACTTCTGAAAGAGTTAGTTTATGGCAAATCACTGACAAAGCTCCTAAATGAGTTTGTCTGATGTAAGCCCAAGTAATTATTCAGACATTTCAGGAAAGAGGGGCTCTCTCCCATATCACTTAATCTCGCTGGAAGCGGTTCTAGTGGAGAGATGCACTGTGAATAGTGATAGAAGCTCTCTGCCTCGGAGTTCTGCAGATTGATGTTGCAGAGAGCCGTGGCAGCCAATGTTGTGTGTACCCATAGATTTGCAGCAGAGGGAAATTCAGCACTTTTCCTGGTTTGCGTTTGCCTGCTGTTTTATGTTCACTGTTACAAATGGTATGTAACTTGGGGCTTTGCAAGCTGTAGGCGTTTGAATTTAATGAGGAGTTAAAACGCTGAATTGCAGTTATCAGACACAAATACATTCATTTGTGTTATTAAAACATTATGGATATTAACAATGACACTGTGAGTGCGAGGCTAAGGGATGTCGACAGTAGCTGAAAGCCTTATTGGTCAGAGCTTCTTGCCTGACTTTATCCTTGATATTGTAAAGTGTACATTTAAAAGCAATAGAACAGTCATGAGTAGTGCATCATAATAGCATCACAGATATAGACTTGAACGTCTGCTTTGGCTTTGGAGTTACAGCGTCATTCACGATAGCAAGCAATGAGCGTCTGCGACTGATTATCAAGGACGTCTCTTTTAGCTTCTGCATCAGATCATACCCATGCATTATTTGCTTAAGATTATAAATGTTCAAAACTTTTTTGGGACAGTGGTATGGGGTGTTATGATGTAACCATTGTGAATGGCTTAATTGACCTCTTATTTTAATGTGTAGACTGCATCCTAGAGTGGGAGCAGTGAATCTAATCAACATATTTAATCAGTGAATTAAAAAGCAGGGAAATCCTTTGTATATCCTTTATATATCTCATTTATTAGGGTTCCTTACATTTATTTGCCTAACAATTTTTGGGAGTTTTGTTTGGGTCCACTGAATCAGAACCATCATTTTCAAAGTCAAGCTATTGCAACTGAAAGCAATATTATGCACGGGTTTACCACTTTTTGGGGTGTGTTTTCAACTTGTTTTCAGATTAAGTTCAGTCCCTCACGTGACAATATGTAATCAATTTTTTTTTCACTAGCAGTCTAGACTATGCACTTAATTCTGGTGCTCTTCATTTGCCACAGAAAGTATTCAATAGCTGATGTAGAACTAGGGAAATGGTGTAATTAGCGGTAAAGGCAGTGCAGTGATGAGCGTAATGCAATCTAAAACAGCTCTAGTTCATTTGTGGTTTGTCGACTGATTGTAGCCTTAAATCCACTCAGGTTTTCCTTTGTACTTTTTGATGTTTGACCAAATGCACTATGGTTCACAGATATCGGCAAAAAGAAATCCAAAATCAATAATTAAAAAATAGATAAAATCTGCATAGAGAGCAGAAAGTGGGCTCCATGGATGGACATGCTAGCTGCCCAAACTGGCAACCTTACCTTTTTGTTAACTTCATGAAGAAGGCTAAATGCCAAAACACTTCAAAGTACTGTGTTTTTTAAATTTAGATTTACCCATTAAAATAAAGGCATTTTAATCTTTTTTCCTACAGACGAGTGCCTTGGTTTTTTTTGAAGATTTTTGCTGAATTGTTCATGCCCCTCCACCAAAGAGCACCGTCTTGGCCTCAGTACCATTAGTTCCAAGAAGCTCTCCAGATCTTCAGCTTTTCAACCTTACGGATACATTCATTTCTTTACAGTCCTCTTCTATTGCTGGGGTTGTGTTTGGGGCCATGGCCTTTGTGTATCGTCTTGCAATGCCCCTTCTGTCATGGCCTTTGATGTCACATTGTGACCGAACTGTGTTTTGATTAGTGACCTTGTTATGACTGTTTTGTTGACTGTGTTGTTCCATAACATTATTATTACTGTGCTACTTTTTAGGGTTGTGTGTGAGCTACACAGTCATACTAGAGTTGTGAGCACGTGCACCCTCTGACTCTCCACTGCACTGCACCACCACTCACACAGAGTAACATGGGAGATTACTGAATGGGTTCTTTTACAAAATATCACCTTAGAGAACACCTTTTTACCATTTAAAAGTCAGGAATCGAGGGCACTTCATTCATTTTAATGAATCAAACTGTGTTTTTTACTTCTCAAGCTGGAAGTATTGGAAGTGCCAGATTGGTAGCCTACCTGTGGTACCTCTCGTGTCACTTCGCATGTTGGGCTCAAATACAGAGAAGCCAGAACTCTGCACCTTACTTCACAAAGAGCTGAGAACAGTGCCTAGTCTGTGTAATGAAGGAGGCTGAGAGTAGTGTGGGATGCCAAAGGAAGAGAGAGTGAATGTGAGGAAGACAAGCAAGAGTGAGACGGAATATTTAACCACTTGTTTCTCTTCTCTGTTGTTTTTGTTTTCTTACAGGCTAGCTTTATATGTGTACGAGTACTTACTGCACGTCGGAGCACAGAAATCAGCACAGACCTTCCTGTCCGAGGTAAGAGCAGCTTCCTGTCTCGTGTGGATATATGGGAATCCATCCCAGTTCCCATTGTATAGTCTGGGCTGGAATGTACATTATGGCTGGACAAGGTCCTCCATAGCCATTGAGATCTCTCAAACACTGGGAGTTGAATAACACCCCCTCTTTTCACAAGATGTTCCTTTACCTTTTAGGGCACTGAAGTAAATAGTGGTGTAATGCATTATCAGACACCGTTGCTTTGGAACTGGGTTTTGAATTACCTGGGTTTTGAATTACCTGTGTGTTTTTGGTCTACTTGTGATTTGAGACAACCTGTTGTAGATTGATTGATGAGTGCAAATGTTTTATCATTATTATTTTTATACGTAGAAACCAAATTCCATTACTCTGGTGAAGCAGTGTGCTGTATAGTAATGAATAAAACGTGTGCTTTTCTGAAGGGCCCTCACCATTGGCCATCAGTATGTTCATTAAATATGTTTCATGTTACTGTGTAAAAAAAGGGCCTAAAAGAAAGTCATGTCAGGCATTGTTAACCCTAATATTGGAACAACCCTAGTCAGTAGTGAAGTGTACAGATGCTCTGTGCCAAACTAGATGGGCTGAAATTCTGCCAGCCTAGAGGCATTGACGCTGCAGGCTTCGCCCGTAGCATAGAGAGGGCTCTACACCTCGGCACTACAGTGGGAGCTACAGGCGGCGTTTGGTTCATAACCGCTCTTAACTGCTGCCACATGTTAAAAGTCTGATTTAATCTCCTCTGGTGGAGGGGTGAAATGTGCTCAATTGCTTAATAGCATGTTCTTAACCCGGAGACCTGTGAAAGTGATCCCCCTTTCAGCACAATAAAAAAATTCCATTATTTCCCGTTTTATTTGTTGTAGGCAAAATGTAGAGGCCACTGTGCTGCAGGCAGCTATTTTTCATGAAGACAGTGAGTTAGCAGATGCTTACTGTATCATTAGCTATGATTTAGCATCCAAAGCATCTCATATAATCTCATTTGTAAGTCTTTTATTATTTGAGATGGTAGACTTGGAGAATAACAGTTTAGCTGTTTTGAAGCATCTGTTTTTTTCCTTCCATCTCAGTTATTGTAAGCTAAACACAAAAGAAAAGTTTCAGATGGGCCATCTAGTGTGGCCATCCTAAGCACCTGTTCAGTTACACTTTCTAGTGATAAGACAGGGTGATAGCTGTATTGCTGTATTATTTGTATTGCAAGGAAGATAAGGATTCAGGTCTGAGCTTGATACTTGTAAATATTAGCCTAAAATGCTGCTAAGCTGTCACTTTTCAAATATGCCTGTTGGAATCATGTGGGGAAAAATGAAAGTGTACAAGCAAGAAGCAGTGAATGATGGAGAGAGATTTTGAGGTACTTCATTCTCCCTTGTGCTGTAGAACTTCCTTACTTGTGTGCATGTGTGTGTGTGTGTGTGTGTGTGTGTGTGTGTGTGTGTGTGTGTGTGTGTGTGTGTGTGTGTGTGTGTGTGTGGCTAGATAGGTGTTAAGTTCTGGGTCAGAGGAAACGCCAGCCACTTCACTCTCTCACAGCTGCCTCCAGCACCTCACAACACACACACACACACGCACACACGCACACATAGCTCTCCTCATCCTCTGGGTTTTATCTAGTTCAGCTGTGCCAGCCATGTTTTTTTTTCTCTCCTCGTGAACCATTTTGTCTGAGATTCTTTATTCTTTTAATAGTTTGAGGGGTACTAATTCTATCAGCGAGCTCACCCTCTGACCTCAGTGTTAACCAGGATCCTGCCAACTGGATGTAATTAGAACATAATTAGTCTCCCCCAACCCCTATCGCCCCCATCCCACAAAAAAAGACAATATTTCCCCATTATATATCAGGTATATGTAGGAAAAATGAAAAGTAGCAGCAGTCCCAGTACTGTTAATTAAGCCATTAACACCTCCTCAGAAACCTCACTCAAGGTGATGACTGTTTACCTGCCTCCAGTATTAGTGTTATGTGCTTTGATTCAATTAGACCCATCTCGTTAAGCCCTAGATGACACTCACTCTCTGGAGCACGCACATACACACACAGGCACATTCGGTATCTCTCAGTCACACACACACACACACACATGCACACACACACATGCACAGTTGCACACACATACACCGACACGCATGTACACACAAACAAACACCATCTCTCCTGCGTTAGCACAAAGTTATTTAAGGTGTTAGGTCCCCGCAGGTGAACTGCGGGAAAACACACCTGTGCTGACTCTCTTAATGAGTCTCGTGTCGCAGGGGACCTGATGAGCCTGTCTGTCAGTTAACCCCTGAGGTCCCTTTGTTCCAAGCGTCAGCACTCCAAGCATCACACCAACACCCCACTCTTTCATTCACTCAGTCTCATCTCATTATAGGGATGCACTTCGTCCCTAGTGCCCCCTGTTTTGGGACACACAACTTTATTTTCTTACGTGACACCAAGTCCTACTCGTTTTATTTGTGAGGAGTCCCAGTCACTCTGATTCTGTTCTTTTGGGGACACTCTCCACTGCTACCACTCTCAGCGGATTAAGCCCCAACTCTTGACCCCTGATTCTGGGGACACCATCCCTCTCCTGTCATCCAGGGTTTCGGTCACAATCCCTCTCTCCTTCTCTTACTTACTGTTTCTCTTTCTTTCATCTTGCATCCTGTCATCCTCCTCGTCTAGATGAACTCTCTCTGCGCTCTTTAACACGATCCACTTCCTCTGCATTATCCGCACTCCTGCATCACACCCAGAGCAGAACACACACACTCTCTCTCTCTCTCTCTCTCTCTCTCTCACTGTCTCACTCTCTCTCTCTCTCTCTCTCTCTCTCTCTCTCTCTCTCTCACTGCTCATTTTGGGGATGTGGTACATCTTGTATCTCACTGTTGTATTCACTCTCTCTTTGCTCACCATCAGGACACAATCCCTCTCCAGTCTCTCTCATCTGCGCTCCAGAAATCCCATGGAGTTGCATTCAGACAACTTCCCCGTTTACAGCCATGCTTTGTTCTGAAGCCAGAAGAGGAAGTAATCAAACTGGGGACCTTTACAACGTTTTTGTGCAAAATCACTGCTGATTATGGATACCTGGAAATGGCATAGTTTGACCTCCAGTTCACTGTAATCACTGTAGAAGGTCAGCCTATGCAACTGGTCTTCTTAACTACACTTCCATTCAGATGTTTGGGGTCACTTAGATATCTTTGTTTTTGAAGGAAACGCTATTTTTGGCCATTTCAATTACACCAAATTAATCAGCAAAACAGTGTAGACACTGTTAATGTTGTAAATTACTAATGTATCAGGAAATTACAGATTTTCTAATGCAATATCTACAAAAGTGTACAGAGGCCTATTATCAGCAACAATCCATCCTGTGTGCAAATTGCACATTCTGCCTGCTTATCTAAGTTTATAATTTTAAAAGAGTAACTGATCATGAGGAAATCCTTATTCAATTATGTTAGCACAGCTGCCCTGGTTAAAGCAGCAATACAACTGTCCTGAGTATCTGGAGCATCATCCATTGTGGGTTTGATTAAAAGCACTTTATCCAGAAGCAAAGAACTTTCTTCTGAAACGTGTCTATTCTTGTTCTGATAAATGAAGGATGTGCCATGAGAGGAACTCAAGAAAGTGGAGATCTCACTCAACGCAGTTTACTACTTCCTTCACAGAAGAGCATAAACTGGATTTAACCAGAATAGAAAACGGATTGGGAGGCCCCAGTGCACTAAGCAGGAGTACAAATACTTTAGAGTGTGTGGTTTGAGAAAGAGACACCTCACAGGTCCTCATCTGTCACCTTCATTAAATAGTACAAACAAAACACCAATGAAAACATCAACGGTTGTAAAGAACCATTGTAAAGAAAAAGCCATTTCTCAGCCAAGAAAAAGAAAACATTAAGATGGGCAAAAGAACACAGATAGTCGATGGAGAAAGACTGGATAAAAGCGTTATAGATAGGTAAACCTAACTTGATCAGATCATTAAGAACATTTGTGACATTGAACATTGACGCCAACTAAATGCTAGAGGAGTGTTTGATTCTATCTGTCAAGCATGGTGGAGGGAATGTGATGGTCTAGGGGTGCTTTTGTGGTAACACAGTTGGAAAATTGTGCAGGTTAAACACTGTTTTGAAGAACAAAAGCTATCTCTCTGGCTTTCAATAGTGCTGCAACAATGATCCGGTTAATCGATTAGTTGTCAACTATTGAATTAATCGCCAAGTATTTTGGTAATCAGTGAATTGGTTTGTGTCATTTTTTAACCCAGGAAAATATCTCAAAATTCTGTGATTGGAGCTTCTTAAACTTCAATATTTTTAGCTTTACTTACTCCTCTATGACAGCAAACGAAATATCTTCGGTGTGTGGACAAAACAAGGCATTTGAGGACATCATCTTGGACTTTGGGAAACAGTGATGCACATTCTTTTCACCATTATATCAATCAAATAACTAATAAATTTATCAAGGAAATAATTGACAAATGAACGGACTATGAAAATATAAAGATTATTTTCATAGTCCGTTCATTTGTCAATTACTTCCTTGATAAATGTAAATGTTGTAGCTTTGCAACATGCTGTGCATGTGGAAGGCTTTGATTGGAGCCAGTGATTCGAGGACCGTGATTCGAATCAAAGTAGAGTAGAAGCAGTCAGCTTATATTCTGTCTAAATGATCCCAAACTTTTGAACGGCAGTACTTTTGTGACTGCTCTCTGCTTATTCCAATGTCTATGCAAGATCCTCTCCCACTGTCTGTTCTCAACGGTCATGGTCACTCTCCCTCAAGAGATAAAGCTGGTTGGCCAATTGAGACAGGCCTATTCATGTTGGGTTTTGTCTGCTGTGAATATCATTTCTCAAATATTTGTTGGGTTTGGAGACAGGATTACATTTCATTTTCAGGGTTCTGATAGACAGTCTTTTTACTTACAAGCCACATTTCTGCTAGCCCATTCCTAATGTCACTTTTGTCTTTATTCCCTTGAAACCATACATTACACCATACATACATTTGGCACCCACATCAGGAAGCATGTCCTCTTCCATCACTCCATGATTTTATACGTGATTGCTCCTCTCCTGTCATTCAGAGTGTCATGGTTTGCCATGTATAGGGGAACTACCCAGTGTGTGCCCTGAATGCAGCATGTGTCACTGAAGAGTGCATGTGAATGTTGATGTGGATCTCAGTAGTTTTGCGTGGATGTTTTTGTAAGTTAGAGTATTCTTTTTATTTCAAATAGGCACCAGCATTTCAAAAGAACACTTCTATACTATAATACCCCTTGTAATACACGTAGCAGGTAAAATATATGTAACACTTCAAATAAATTATGGCCTTCCACAGGCTTGTTACAAAATCTGCTGATTCCGGAACTTGTCCTCTAATTTTAGTTGTTGTCATGACCGTATGTGTGTCTCTCCATGAAACATGCTGTATATTTAACTGCAGTGCCTCTTAAAGACTGCTCAGTTTACACTGTCTGACCTCTCTCCCTCTGTCTCCCCCGCTCTGTCTATCTGCCTATCCTTTCCTCACACAGATACGATGGGAGAAGAATATCACACTAGGGGAACCTCCTGGATTCCTGCACTCCTGGTGGTGGTAAGGGTTCAGTCACCATTCATCATGTGTTTCAAAAAATGTGTAAAATGTCTTGGGTCAGCATTACAAGCTAATGAGTATCATCAAGATAAACAAAGACACAACAAATTGCAATATTAGAAGTATTAGAACAGCAGGGCAATGTCCCTAGACTAAATCAGTTGCATACCACATGATGAGGAAGGATTTAGTAATGTCTCTACATACCTATCATAAGTCTGTTTCTTTCTCTTATGTCTTTCACATCAACAGGGAAAGTGTTAAGGCTTTTCTTAAAATATCCCAGTCTATATCTGGTTGGAAAGGCGATGTAGCTGTTCTGTCAGAAAACAGACCCTTTTTTCATATGCAGTATCTCAAAGTGACTGCATACTGCAGTTATCATCAAGGACAAGACATCATCATGTCCTAATCCAGTTTCTCAGAATGACAACTCCTGCAGCCATCTTCTCCCCTTCCAGTTCTGTTGTCACAGATAGCTTGGAATCATGGGGACGAGTGCGGCAGTATTGGGTGGGGACAGCAGCAAAGCGCGTGGTGTAGCAGACCGTGATGCCTGCATCTCTCACACCTGAGGGGTTTTGATTGACAGCCATTTCTCACGCTCACTTTAGCTGATGTTCACCAAACACCGGAGTTCATTATTTCCATGTTAATCAATTCATTAGTCAATTGTAAGGTTGCTGTTGTTGAGCTAATTAATCAATTGTATGCTAAGCTGGATAGTTAACATGCTTGAATGAAATGGTGTGGAGCAACTTTCTTTGTGCTCTATTGATCCATTTGTCACACATAACTTGTTCAGAGGTCCAGTGGTGTGCTTCAAGAGGCTTTTTTTGAAGTTGGTGAAGAGTCGCACAGCCCGCTGAAAGAGCATGCTTGGAGCGGTTGAAATTCTGTGAACATTCCAGTCAGTGAGCTATTTCAGAGGTGCATTCAGAGACCCCTTGCCTGTGGAGAGTGTGACAGGAGCTGGTGGTGAGCTGGAGGTGAAGACAGGGTTGGGTTTGAGTCCTGAGAGGGACGTGACCCAGGAGAGGGGGATGCTCGCTGGGCCGCCAGCACGTGGACTCATGGGGGGCTCACCCATCCACCCAGCCAAAGGCCCCCTCCTCCCCCAAAACAAAAGCTCCAGATGGTAAGGGAAAGCCCCCACCCCCGCGCAACACGCTCCTCCTCCCGCCACCTTTGTCTGGGGCCTGTCCTTTGTTTGCGGAAGAGACCCCAAACGGATTAACCCGTTGCATTCCTCCCCCCTCCCCTTTGTGTTAAACAACCACCCCCAAACACACACACACACACACACACACACACACACGCATTCACACAGACACACACACACAAACTCCTCCCGCCTTCCCTTGCTTTTCCTCCCCTCTCCTGTCTCGAATCGTTTCCTGTTAGGAGGAGCTGCATGTGTGTGTGTGTGTGTGTGTGTGTGTGTGTGTGTGTGTGCATGTGCATGTGTGTGTCTGTGTGTATGCATGGCAGTAAAGGGGGGTCAAGTGAGTGTGTGTGTGTGTGTGTGTGTGTGTGTGTGTGTGTGTGTGTGTGCTTGTCTGTGTACTGTGTGTGTGTGTGTGTGTGTGTGTGTGTGTGTGCTTGTGTGTGTGTGTGTGTGTGTGTGTGTGTGTGTGTGTGTGTGTGTGTGTGTGTATGTGTGGTGGGAGGGGTGGTCAGTGATCCGCATCTGCTCGGAGGGATAAGAGAGAGAGAGAGAGAGAGAGAGAGGAGAGGGAGAGAGAGAGAGAGAGAGAGAGAGAGAGAGAGAGAGCGTGCGAGCAAGAGAGAGTGAGACAGAGAGAGATAAAGGGAGTGTGGAGAGAGGGTAGGGTGCAGGTGCTGATTGTTGATTGTATCATTCACCCCTTTAATTCCTCTCGCCGATCGATTGTCTCCCCAGACTGAGACTTGGCCATGCGCGTGTCTGCATTTTCTCTGGTCCTCATCTGAGCTTGCTCACACACACATACATACACACACACACACACACACACACACACACACACACATACAGACGGTCAGCTCCGGTGTGCGCATGGGGATGGCCCTTTGGAAATTGCTTCCAGCTGAAATTCCTTTTTCACAAGGGGCTAAGAAAACACTGAAGCAAAACAGACACAGCCAGCAACCCCCACAAAAAATCTCTGTATTATTTGTTCTCGAGGTAAAATACAGGAAGTTTGCAGGTCCGACTGAAATCTGACCCAGCCTATGAGCGGCTTCTGACGCAGGCACCTGTGAAATAACCCCCAACAATCGGAAGACTGAGGAGTAAACACGCACACCCACACTCATGTACACACACACACACACACACTCATACACACATACACTCTCTCTCTCTCTCTCTTATACACACACACACACACACACACACACACACACACACACTCTCCTGAGTCTGATCCTAAACGATGAACACACACTGCATTCATATTCTTTATTTCCCTCTTCTTGCATCTTTGTCTTTCACTGGAGTTTATTAGCGTGGTCCGAGGGGAGCGGAGTTGCTGAGGAATGGTGTCCGGGCCTGATTTAGTTTGCTACTGCTGGCGGCTGCGTTTTAAGTGCAGTTTCTCCCTGTGTCGTACACCGCGGCAGAGTCGTCGGGAGAATAGGAGATTTCAGTGGGGCATTTAAGATGCAGGGAGCCTTTGTTTCTTTGCCTTTATGCTCTGATTGGATCGTTTTGTCTTATTAAAGAGCTCTAGAAAGCTATAATGAGCAGACAGACACACACACACCAACACGCACACACACTCTTTTTCTATTTCTTTCTTTCTTTCTCTCTCTCTCTCTAACTATCTCTATAGCTATTTCTGTTTCTTCAGGATTAATGGAACAGATTGTTCACATTGAACACCGTAAGGTGCATCATTAGGTTTGTTTTCGCACTCCAACCACAAATAATTGGGATTGATGGTGATATTCATGTATGTGTGATTTTCCCATTTATTGGACTGTGTGTACGAGAGTATTGTGGCTGTGTTGCTGGTTTGCGTGCTGGCCATCTATATGTGTTTTGTAGACTCTTGATAGGACGGGCACATAATGGTTGTTGCTTAGTGACTAGTGCTCATTGAGCTTCAGATAAAAACATATACCTGTTTGTTGTTGTTGTTGTTGTTGTGAACCTAGATTAGGAAGTCTCCACTGTCTCTGGCTTGGGTATGGTAGCACATACAAAGCTATATCTAAATCCAGACTAATAGCATTTTTCTGTAAGATGTTTTTGACTAGAACTTCTAAAGTGACATAATTTTGCCATTTTCATGAACAACAACAGTGTACATATTTAATAACCTAAAAAGCTGTTTGAGGACATTGTGCTGTGTTGTAATATGCTGTTACATGCTAAATGTATTAAGTATAACAAAGGCATCATACTGCTGCTTTACTGCTTTCAAACAGCAACAATATCACACTAAGCTTGTCCCTGGCCCCCAGCTATTTTGAGAAGGTTTTAGAGTTGAAGCCAGCCGATAGAATGTCTGGGACTGGACCCAATCAAAGATATCAGTAGGTGTAGCTCCACTGTCATGATCAAAGCTCTTGCTCACCCACTTTGGCCTAACTGGCAGTTGCAGGAGACAAGGGGCAGGCTAGTTATAATCAATCCAAAACCTAGCCTGATACATGTTGCACTGCTTTTCTAGATAACCAAGTGCAGCTTGCACCTAATTCGATTTTCCAAACACTTGATTGGATTTACGGTGTAGTGGATGAATTTCTGTGGGTTTCGCTAAAGGAAGGTCTACGCAGCCTGGCACCTTCATGGAATTTTCTCCTGCGCCACTTGTCCATTGTCAGCCTGTACCCTGTACACCTTCTTTCTGTTTGTTATTTCTCTTTGTCCTGATGTTTGTCTATTTGTATGTTCCCAGCCCCAGTGCCCCTGTCTACCACATCACAGTCTTTAATTGCCACATTCTCTGTCTTTTTACCACTCTTTTCAACACCCTTGTATTGCCTTAATAGACTACATCAGGACACTACTAGAAGTAGTAGACAGGACCCTCCTTCTAGTCTTTCCCCTTTCTTCCATGGGTTCCCCATCAACTTTGGCAAAGGAGCCATGATCCACTTCCCCCTCCGCGAGTCAATGAGGGCCTCTCCAGTTAGCCGATCTCGTTTCCAGATGTTGAGTTTCCTCGGATCAGTCAGAGGATGTGCCGAAAGGAGACGGAAGGAGGCTAAGTGAGCAGAGTGGGCTGCAGCCCCCTTGCTCTCTGACCCAGGGGCCTCCTCAGAGCAGCTTAGAGCCAAGATAGGGAGGCCACGGACGCTGGTCAGACTGAAGAATTGAGTCTGGAGTGGTTCTGACTAACTGAGGTGAAGCGGCCTTTGTGCTGTCACTTTGCCTTGATCAGTCCATAATGCCTAGTTTATCATATGTTTTGAGCACTCAAAAACGAAGGACGAATGCAGAAAGACATTTTTTAAGACTCTCTCCTTCACCGCAGGAATCTTGTTTTCCTCGTTGCTTCCTCTGCAAACGAATTGCAATTGATTGGCTGTGTATTTACCTGTCAGTTTGCCACCAGCATACATCAGCTCTCACTGTTTTGCCCTTTCTGCAGTCTGTCATATCAAACCTAAGGCTTTACAAGCACTTCACAAACTCTCATGTTGTCATATCAGCGAGAAAAAGAATGTGCAGCAAGAAAAAATGGCCCATGTAGGAAGCAGGGGGGTGGGGGGCATTTTTTTTTTCTTTTTTCAGCAACTCGCCCTCTTTTGCAGATTTTACGAGCTCTCCAGTAAATCAATATCTAAAGAGCAGCACCATTTAATGCAGACCCGTTAAACAGGTACTTAATTTCAATGAAGTAATTAAGAGAGCGTTTGGAGTGAAACCTGCTGCCCTGCAGTCCTTTTTACACACTGTATTTCCTTAATTAACAAATATCACACTTAATTGATCGTCAACCTGCAGGTCTTGCCAAACAGAATGGGAGCTACCTGGGGCTGACTGATGGTGTGACCCAGCTGAAGTCCTGGGCCATTGCTCACTGCTGTGTCCTGTCATTCTACTCTAGTTCAGGCCATATGCTTGTGTGTTCTCAGTGTAAACAGAAGCTCTTAAAATGTTCACTTGTTCATGCAATGTGGTGTTTTATTGTGTTTTGAGAGGACTCCGTTCTTCTCATGTTGTCTTTTTCATCCATTTCCTGTTGCAGTGTGTTCTGGGACTTGTACTGTGCCGCTCCGGACCGGCGAGAGACGTGTGAACATTCCAGTGAGGCCAAGGCTTTCCACGACTACGTGAGTTCCCTTTTTAAACCTGTCTCCACTCAAGGGCTTTTGGAACTTGTGGTGTGCGTGTGTG
>NC_063197.1:16153742-16163742 GCF_017589495.1 Alosa alosa | reverse complement strand
CTCAGTAGAGTCGGTCCTCTGGCGCTGTGCCAGCGATGCCCGATCTCTCCTGGAAGCTGGGAGAGGGGGGCGGTATGACGGCATGCCGGAGCGATAAAAAAGACTGATAATAATAATCATCAAGAATAAACAAAGAGAACAGAGTGAGCGTGTGAGAGAGGGGTAGAAAGACAGCTAAAGCACAACACAACAGTCAGACTAGTCCCCCTGGCGCTGAAGGTTACTCTACGCCTGGACCACTGGCGTATTCATGTCCACTGTGTCCATCTCTCTCATTTTTGTTTAGCCACCCTGATCCAACTGATCAGTCTTTATGTGTGTGTGTTTTTGCTGCAAGCACATCCGTGCAGCAGGGATGGACGTTTGGTCTTTGTGCTCTACGTTTACAATCTCTGCTCCTCTCTCTCTCTCTCTGTTTTTTTTCTCTCTTTCCTGCTCTCTCTCTCTCTGTTTTTCTTTCTTTCCTGCTCTCTCTCTCTCTCTGCTTTTTCTTTCTTTCCTGCTCTCTCTCTCTTCTTATTCTTCTCTCCAGGCCATTGGTGTTGTGCAGTGTTTAGTTTACGTGTTTTCCTTCCATCATTACTAGAGTTGTGATGCACTCTGTGTATATGTGTGTGTGTGTGTGTGTGTGTGTTTGTGTGTGTGTTTGTGTGTGTGTTTGTGTGTGTGTGCGTGTGTGTGTGTGCGTGTGTGTATTTGCATCCTGACAGGCTCTCTGTGGCGGAGCTCCTCAGAGTGGTTGTTAATATTTGATCCGTCGGGGAGAGAGAGAGAGAGAGAGAGAGAGAGAGAGGAGAGAGGGAGGGGGAGGGAGGAGGGAGGAGTAGGGCTTCTAGCACATCCCAGCCTCTCCTGCTCACTCGCTTGCTGCCCCCTCAGCTCCTGTTATGTGGGTGATGCTATAGGTGTGTGTGTGTGTGTGTTTGTGTGTGTGTCACTCTCATCATTAAATCGTTGTGCTCAGAGTATGATTTGAATGCTCTTTGTAGGTGTAATATCTACTCAGTGGAAAGACATATTTGGGTAGAGAGCGTGGTGCATCATACTGATTTCTCATAATTCCACTGAGTTGTGTCTCTCTCAGCACGGGGGTCCTTCAGCTTGGGGAAGAAGCTAAGTGTGTGTACTAAGTTAATGTCTGCGTGTATAGTTTTGCCAAAGTGGGTGTGTGTGTAAGTGCACTGTGTGTGTGTGTGTGTGTGTGTGTGTGTGTGTGTGTGTGTCTGTCTGTCTACATAAACTTGTGTGTGTGTGTTTATATGTCTATGTAAGCTTTGGTGTGTGTGTGTGCGTGTGTGTTTGTGTGGTGTGTATATATTGTGTGTGTGTGTGTGTGTGTGTGTACTAATGTTTTGTGTGTGTGTGTTTGTATGTGTGTGTGTGTTTTGGTGGATAAAAGTGACTACTGGCCACAGCTTTCTGCAGAAAGTCTGAATGCATATTGTGTGTGCATTTATCATGATTTTGCATGTCTCCTCCGCATGTCTGCTTGGCTTGTTTGTATATGTTAGGGATGGTCATCAGTGCAAGGGTAAGCAGAAATTCCATCCATTTTACCCAGACTGAGGTTGAAATGCAAATAGACATAGGTAAGGCACCACAGTATAGACTGTTAGATGCCCAAAAGGGACTGTTTCAGGATGTCTTTCAGGAGATACAAGCAATCGTTAAAGAAACTAGCAGCACTGGCAGAAATTGTGCATTTCTACTCTTTAGATTGCAAGTTCGGCAGTAAGAGATTGACTACTGCCAGGAAATGTTTATAGGCTTGTATTGTTAAGAGCCAGATTGGAAATGTCCATCGAGGAACATTTTAATTGCAGTCTATTTGCTTCACTTTGCTTCAATAAGATCTCAAGTGTAGTTTGTAATGAAAATGACGCTTTATCACAGAGATCTCGGAGACTGTATTCATGTCATTTTCAAATCATAACAAATGTAATGCCACAGCTCTGCACTCCAGCATCTACTCATGTACTGTATGAGAATTGTTTCAAATACTCATCTTACTCGTGCACGTGTGTGTGTGCGTGTGTGCCTGCATGTGTGTGTGTGTGTGTGTGTGTGTGTGTGTGTGTGTGTGTGCGTGTCTGAGTGAGTGAACACCGTCCAGTGCTCCCCGTCTGGAACATGCATCAGCTACAAGCTCTCCCCGCCATGCCCGCGTTTGATCCAATCCGAGCTCAAGTTTTTGAAGTCCATGGCGGTGTCGGGCCCTGGTCCAGCCACGCAGAGAGAGAGACAGGGAGGAGGGCGAGAAAGAGAGAGAGAGAGAGAAAAAGACAGGGAGGGGGGGAGAAAGAGAGAGAGAGGGAGAGACAGTGAGGGAGGGAAAGAGAGAGAGAGAGAGCAATGATCATTGTGAAAATCCCCAGCCCGCAGGAAGAGGCATAAATTACCGCCCATGCACAAATCACACTACACCGCCGGCCCTGCCTCCCTCTGCCTCTCTCTACCTCCCTCTACCTCTCTCTACCTCTCTCTACCTCTCTCTACCTCTCTCTGCCTCTCTTTACCTCCCTCTGCCTCCCTCTGCCTCTCTCTACCTCTCTCGACCTCTCTCGACCTCTCTCTGCCTCTCTCAACCTCTCTCTGCCTCTCTCTACCTCTCTCTACCTCTCTCTGCCTCTCTTTACCTCCCTCTGCCTCCCTCTGCCTCTCTCTACCTCTCTCGACCTCTCTCGACCTCTCTCTGCCTCTCTCAACCTCTCTCTGCCTCTCTCTACCTCTCTCTACCTCTCTCTACCTCTCTTGGCCTCTCTGACTCTCTGCCACTTTCTGCCAGTGGGAAGCCTGGTTTCCTCAGGCGCTGCTGTTGCCTCGGCCAGCTCCGCTCTGCCAGACTCTCCTGTTGGCCGTCAGGGATGTGTGTATGAACGAGAGGGATTCTTTCCCTTCACCTCCCGGAGCGAGAGCCGAACAGCTCTACCGTGCTAATTAACAAAAAAGACTTTGGTCATACACCTCTATGAAAATTCCAGAGTTCTTTATTTTTTTTCATTATCAAAAAAAGCTCTATAATGAAATGTTTAAGTTAAGTCATAAAAGCCAGGTGTGCTCTGTCCACCTGTGTGCATCCCATGGGGAAAATTTTCTGGATATTAACAGAAGTCCTTGCACAGAAGTCCGTCACCTAAGGAACAGGGTATAGAGGTGGAGAGCAGAACAGGATGAAAACTCTCTCAGGAACTAGAACTCCGGACAAACCAGGGCCTTGTGTTTTTCAGAGCTTAGGGGGGGCTGTTCCGTCTGTAATACCTCTCCGACTATCTGTCTGCACATCTTCAGACGGGATGGACGCGGGGAGGAGAGGAGAGGCGTCTTATAGCTGCAGCCTCTGCCTGCCATGGAGTCTAACTTTGCGGGCGTCTGTTCTTCAGCAGATGAAGGGAGCCAGAGTTGAGGGGTAGAACTTGTGAAATTCCTGGGAAGCAGAGTCATTAATGAAACATGCTCAATGTGTGTGTGCGCGGATGTAAAAAGAGAAGAGGTGTTCAGCACTGACAGCTCAGGTGATGCGGGTAGAAAAGACGGAGTGTGGAGGGGCTGTAAGGTGAGGGTTACTGTAAATGGAGGCATCAAGTCTTACCAGGTGTTTTCATATGGGTAATGGGGAACTGTCTGGGGGGAGGGATGGATGGATGGATGTTTTTCTTTCTCTAATTGAGAGGTGGACATAACCAGTTGTGGGCCCTCTTTTACACTTTGTGTGTGTGTGTGTGTGTGTGTGTGTGTGTGTCTGTGTGTGATGGTCACAACGCTGCCAGAGACCCATGCCAATATCACTCTGAAGTACCAGCTGGGCACACACACACACACACACACACACACACACACACACATTTTCAGTTGGAGCACGCCTGTTACAGTGTGCGGAATCCATTTTTATGCGGTGTGTGTGCATATCTGTATGTGTATGTATGTGTCTGTTTGTGTGTCTGTGTGTATCTATCTGTTTGTGCACACGTTTCACTGAATAAAAGTGCAGAGACAAACACTCACATGGAGGCCTGCGTTGGAACTCCAGTTGTCTGCCAGTAAGAAGGACGTGGAGATGGTCCTTCCAGAGACCGGCACAGAACCCAACGTCAGCTTTTCTGTCACTCTTCTCTGACAGTGTTGTCATTTTCCTGTAACTGAGATCTTTTCTTTCACTCAAGTCTTTCATCCTAAACAGTGACCATAGAGAGCGGGAGGGTGTGGACGTGTTTTGGTTTCATTGTTTTTATACCACTAATGATTTATATGATGTATATATCTCTCAAGTGTTAAAAACATCAGAGTTAAAAAAAAAAAAAACTTTGGGGTATTTAAAAGAGGATCAAAGTCTGGGCCAATGAGCCGTCAGACAGAACTTTGTATTTCCTCACTCTGGGTATACATATATTTCCTGGCCGTAAAGCAGCAGAAGCAGCAGGAACGGGAGTGTCAGGATAGAATGGGTCCCATCCGTGCAGAGCACACACACTCACACGCATGCGCATGTACACACACACACACACACACACAGGTAAAATGGAAGAGAGATTTTATGGTCGCCATGGGCATATTTACAGACAGTGAGCCTAAAGCAAAGAGATTATTATTGTGATATCCTGTCCTCCCAGCAGCTGTGAGAGGTAGAGAAACTGCTCCCTACTGGCGGAGTTATTTCCTGTGTGTGTGTGTGCGTGTGTGTGTGTGTGTGTGTGTGTGTGCACCATTACCACTCAGCACTGTTTGAAGTACTCCCTCCCTGTCTGTTCCATCTCTGACTGGCTCACAGTCTGTCACACACTCTCTCTCTCTATTTCTCTCCCTCACACTCACTCAGTCACTCTTTCTCTTTCCATCTCACTCTACCTCTCTCTCACTCCATCTCTCTCTCTCTCTCTCTCTCTCTCTCTCTCTCTGATGGCCTATGGTCAGTTAGTGCTGTGGAGTGATTGTGGAAAAATGGGCTGGCGCATCCCACTGCTCTGCTCCCCACTCCACTCCACTCTGCCCCGTCCCCACTGCTGTGACCTGAGCCCCACTGACATCCTCAGGTGTACTGACCGCCTCATTTAACTCCTAATGTGCCTGGTGTGTGTGTGTGTGTGTGTGTGTGTGTGTTTTAGAGGGTGAGAGAGACAGCAGGTTGCTTTTAGCTAAGCTAGAGGTCAGGGCACCTTATGGTTTATGCACAGTAAAGCATCTGGGCAGCTACCACACACACACACACACACACACACAATCATGGCCATATAAATAGTCAATATCAGCAAGTTTTTTCTACTTTTCATCCCTCTCTGTTTGGACTCATTGTAGTTGCATATGGCTGTAGGGGTTAGGCAGAGGTCAGAGAATCTGCCCTGTTCCAAATCTTAAATCTCCTAATTCTCCGAACACAAAATCACACACAATCCAGATCACACCATCAAAAAACCCTGCCAGCACTGGGGTGCTTTGTGGGATGCCTGACCTGCAGTTCAGCAATACTCTCCCAGAGAGTAGCTCATCTGTTTATTCTCTCTCTCTCGTTCTCTCTCTCTCTGTTTGTTTGTGTGTGTGTGCCCAGTTGTGTTGTTTTGCTGACTGTGATTCTTGTCGTTCACTTTCAGATATTTATTTATTTATTTGCTGATGTGTGTGTTTTTGTGTGTGCTGCTTTGTTTTTATTTTTGTCGTCTGTGTGTGTTATGTGTGTTGCTTTTTGATGTATTTGATGCGCACATGTGTTGCTTTGTGGTGTGTGTGTGTGTGTGTGTGTGTGTTGGGGAGGCTGGAGTGTTAATCCCTGCAGTGCTCAGGAGGATTACTGTCTGCTCCATATTGTCGGGAGTGGGTAGGGGGAGGGGCTAAAAGGCTGAAGGCAAAGGCAGAGCTGAGGAAGATGGCTGTTTTATTTATTAATTCACACACTCTGTCATTAGTTTACAAATGTATTTATTTATAGTTAGTGATGTATTTCTTTACTAATGTATAAGGTTGATTTGTTTTCTAATTCATTTTGCCCTGAGTTGACACAACGCTGACTGAATGTTTGTGCTGTTAATTATGTAAGATTGCTTTTGTGACAACTTGGAGACGTGGTAGTTGTTCTTTTCTTTCTCATTTTTAATTGAAATCCTCCTAGCAGTGAGACGAGTGTGGTAGACACTGTATTGACAAGGTCACTCAGTTTAGTTTTGTCTCATTGGATGTGCATCTAGTGTTATATCAAAAAATTGATGAGGTCCTACCTCAAGCGTGCATACATGTGCACTGATGCAATAGTCATTGAAATAGTCATGCATTTCAATGTTGAATGCTGTGGGTGTGTGTCTGTGTATGTGTCCGTATCAGTGTGTGTGTGTGCTTGCAGGTGTGTGTGTATGTACCCCGCTAATTTGCATAACCAGCCCCCACCCCCCACCCCTGACAAAATAAAAGTGTTTTCACCCAGCTAAGGCCACAGGATGTGTGTAATTGTTCCTAATTCATCTGGCATGGCAGCTGCCAAAACTAACGATGCTATTTATCAGGCAGAATTACCGTCACCAGTTCCCATCAGAGCCAAAACATGGAGGATTCTCTGATGGGCGCACAGGTCATAGAAACATGTCCTCTGGTTCCAAACCTGCATTGGGATACTGTCAATATTGTGAAATCTTTTACTGAGGGCTTCACCCTAGCTTTTACTTAAAAACCTAAAACCCCAAATAAGTAAAATGACTAGGAAATCATTTAATATTTATATGGCTATTACTGTAATGGCTATATTTAAGGGTTTTTATATGTATTTTTTTCAGGCACCAGTGCAGTGTTCAGAGACTAGTCTCCATTTTCCGACCAGACTGATTGGCTAATGAGCACCATCGTTGTAGGGTTTGTGGATGTGAAAGTAGACATATGGCTGGAGATATGGCTGTATTCAAATATTTCCATATATACAGTATATCCTATTATATATATAAGTATTAGTAACCTGGCTCCCACATCTCCTCACTCCTCTTGCTTTCTGTGCTACCACTTGTGCTCTCCGGGCAGATTGAAGAAATCATTTCCATTTCAGAATTAATGAGCTTTCACTGAAGACAGAAACTGAGCAGAGACAAACACACGCACACACACACACACACACACACGTCCATATATTTATGACTAAGACACATAGGTATTTTAACAGCATAAATTGGTCCCTATGGTTGCAATGTAGCTGTTTAACATTATAGGTCTTCAAACAGTAAAATATAATTTTTTCATTGTCTGTGATTTCATCTCTCGTACACATACACACACACACACACACACACACACACACACACACACACACACACACACACACACACACACACACACACACACACACACAAACAATTATGTGTGTACACAAATGACCATATAAAAACACATACATGAATGCACTTCTTCACTCACACACATTCACAAAAGCATACTGCCTCTATCAGTCTCATGGGTTAGGGCTCAGAAATCGCCCGTGTCACCATGGTAACGCTGTGCAGTGTATGTAAAATACAACAGTGGTTTGGGACTTTTAGAGGGTGTTAACCCCCTTCCCCCACTCCTCCAACACACACACACACGCACACGCACGCACGCACACACACATACATACATACACACACACACACACACTTTCTTCCATAATCACCACCAGTGTGTCTGTGTGTGTGTGTGATCGTGTGTGACTTTCTGTGTGTGTGTGTGTGTGTATGTGTAGCTCAGTTTGCAGTGAGAGCTCCACATCCCAGCACACCTTCCTCATTATCTACCTGCATGTCCACAGCACATGAGCATTTCATCTCTGGTTTTGGGGTACAGTGAACCGCCGACCGCTGTGCTCCACCATTTAAAAAAAAGAAAATAAATGATAACAAATTAACACACCTTCCCTCCTCCGCAACCATTTCAACCATCTCTTCCCTCTCTTTTTCTCTCTCTCTCTCTTTTCTCTCTCTCTCTCTCTCTCTCTCTCTCTCTCTCTCTCTCTCTCTCTCTCTCTCTCTCTCTCTCTCTCTCTCTCTCTCTCTGTCTCTCTCTCTTTCTCCGTCGCTCCCACTCTCTAACCTCTGTCCACGCATTGCTTTGGTCCTATCGGATTTTTGAATTCGGCATTGTTCAGAGCAGGAAGGGCCACTCACCGGTCAATAATCAGTGAAGTAGCATTGATCGGCTGCGTTTAGCCGCGTGCGGCTCCCACACCCGGGCTGGAGCGCGCTGATCAATGCGGCTGAAATGGCCAGTTTCAGGAGGCGGATTGACTGCTGCTCACGCGCCGCAATCATATCATTTGTCTTCATTTGGCCTCCAATTATTCGCCCCTAATGGCCCACATCGTGCTGCGCCACACACCAGCCACATTATGTTACTCGTCGCTGCACCTCTGTGTGTTGTGTGTGTGTGTGTGTGTGTGTGTGTGTGTGTGTGTGTGTGTGTTTGTGTTACTGAGTGCTTATGTTTATGTGTTTCAGTTGATGTTTGCTTGGGTGAGGTTGTTTTGGTGTGTGTGTGTGTGTGTGTGTGTGTGTGTTTGTGTTTACATTTGTATCTGCATGTGTGTGTGTGTGTGTGTGTGTGCGTGTCCTGTGCATGCTCTTGTGTGACCCAGACTGGACTTCCTGAGCTGGGGGGGTTTCCTGAAGCCATCCATCACTGTCCAGACACCACAGGTCACCAGGCCCTCACACACACACACACACACACACAAACACACACACACACACACACAAACACACACACACACATTCACACATAAACACACATATACACACACACCCACGCACACACGCTCACAAACACACTCACACACACACGCACACGTACACACACCATTCACTAACACCCCTGTAAGCAGGGGCCTCTCTCGTTCAAAGGTTTGTCTGACCCCTGAGTCTGTCGGTGTGTTACTGGCCAGTAATCACACTGCCCTGTGCTCCTGTGTCTCTGGAGGGGAACCTTTGTGCTGGTTCAGGCCCGGTGAGGATCTTCCATGAGGCGCTGAATAAAAACCACTGCAGGGCCCCATGATCAGTGCCCCCCCTGTGTGTGAAGCTCTGCCCCCATTCATGCAGGCAGTTCCCTCCTTACCCATTTCATTGGATGAATGAGAACACACTCACACCCTGAGACTCTCTCACACACACACTCACTCACACACACACACATAAACTGTCCCCCTTGGCTTTATTATGGAGAGCACCCCTAATCACACACACACACACACACACACACACATAAACTGTCCCCCTTGGCTTTATTATGGAGAGCAACCCCCCCCCCGAATCACACACACACACACACTCCTCCCCCAACCCCCCACCTGGCTGTTTGAAGACTCCTGCTCATATATCATTGCACCCTCTCACAGGATACCCCCTTCATCCTGTCCTCTTCCTCCTCCTCCTCCCCCTCCTGTGTTTGTGTGTGTGTGTGTGTGTGTGTTTTTTCTGTGCACTCATGTGTGGGCAGTGCAGTCATATTTTTGGCACACGTGTCTTGCCTGTCCTATTGTAGAGGAAAGTGTGTGGAAGTCCTAATCTGTACGTTTTGAGCTGGGGGCAGATCGCCCCATAAATATGTGTGTTTGTCTGCGTGTGTGTGGTTGTGTGTGTGTTTGTTTGTGTGTTTGGGTACCGCCCTCGCCATCATCCCCTGTCCCTCACAACACCAACAGCCCTCTGAATTATTGACAAGCACGTGCTCGGCCCCGCGGTTGTTATGGGAACGGGTCGGATGTAAAGTTTGGGGTCAAAGTGTCGTGCAGTGCTTCACCACAAATCAGGAGAGGGGAGGAATGCCCCGTGCTCTCCTCTCTTCCTCTCTCTCTCCCTCTCTGTCCTCTCTCTCTCTTCTTCCTCTTTCTCTCTCTCTCTCTCCATCTCCCCAAACACTCACCATGTGCCTCCCAAACTCTCTGTTTTCTTGTTTACCACCCCCCACCTCAATCTCTTTCAATCCCCCTTTTTTTCTTTTCTCTTATTTTTCTTTCTCTGTTTTCTTGTTTTCAATATTTTTTTCTTTTTATTATTTTTTTTTT
>NC_063197.1:16143742-16146242 GCF_017589495.1 Alosa alosa | reverse complement strand
CTGAGCTACAAGCCAGCCATTAACATCTGACATCTGAGTGTGCACACACACTTGTCTGTGAGTGTGTGAGTGTGTGTGTGTGTGTGTGTGTGTGTGTGTGTGTGTCTGAGTGAGTGTGTGTTTGTGCGTACACATCTGTTCAGAAGCCAACAGCACAATTACCTCTCTGGACCTCTGTAGCACTCTTCCTTGGTTTGTTTTTGTCACTTTCACTTAAGAGTAACCCAAGCCTTGAACAGGCTTCCGGAATCTTCCTCTGCCCAGCCATCAAAACTGGCCAAAGCCTCCTTCTGCCCTGTTGTGGACTGTGTCATTCATGACAGGTGCAGCAAAAGATTCACCATTTGGACTTGCATGATTTACAAAAGGTTTTTAAAAAGGCCTCACTGATTTATCCCATTAGATGACCATTTTCATTCTTATTATTTGTTTATTGATATTTCTCATATTTCACAAAGGTATCGTAAAATCACCAATTACCGGCCCTTTCGTTAGAAAATTCTTCAAAATAACATTTGATAAATGAACCTTACATTTTTCAGTAGCCATAGGTGTGTAGATTTGAACAAAATCTGGTTTGGTTCTTACCGGGGTTTTTACTGCCTAAAATATCCAATTTTGTTTACCACGCTTGGAGGTTAGTGCTGGCCTGGTGGGTCGCCTATTTCTCACGGCACATCAACGGTTAGACCGAGAATTCTCATCGCAAATCAAAATTCCACTGGAGCTCCAAGCGGATTTGTACACGCATTACAACACTGTTTACAGTTCTTCGAGTCATGGTAAAATGTAATTTTTGGTACATAGCTAATTTAGATACACTTATGGTGTGGGTGCTTGCGTTTCTTTAGTAATCCGCCGTCTTGGTTTGTATAGAAATTAATATTAAGTGACACTTACACGTAAGAGGTCGGAAATACGGGACGGTCAATAATAGGTGACGTTCCGATATGATGGTACATACAGCATGTGTTGTGGTTCCTCGTGTCAACCACTCTGTCCGGGATTGCAGTGGTGCTTTAGCTGGCCATGGTCCTGGGATACCAATAGCGGGGATCACATGTGAGTGATGTCTGCTGACACCCCCTATGGATGAGGGGTACTTTAGAGCTTAGAGCTGATAGTGAAATGGAGGAGGTGGGAGGCTTTGCAACTCCAGTGCAACATAATGGGCAGTAAGGAGGGTTTTATTCCCTGCAAATGGAAGTGGCGTGAGTGACGGCTGTCAATCAACCCTATGGGCTCCTCCCAAACTTTGTTTAGAGAACATCATTTATTGGAGTGGTGTTCCCCAGACCCAGAGTCTGGGTCTCCCCTGTTAAATAAGCTACTAGTTGGATAGTTGGATTTCCGTTCCAACACTATCTGCCTGCCTTTTACAAATAAGTAAATTACTGAAACAGTGTGTAAAATAACCTACCGGTGACACTTAGAATATCTGTGTTTAGTGTCATGCAACTGGCAGCAACACATCACCACCGGTTACCATTTAGAGGAGTAAAAATAACGTTTTTGCTCGAGAAATGAAAATCATTCAGTTTTTAATCCGTGTGTGTGTTGTGTGTATGTGTGTTTGTGTGTGTGTGTGTGTGTGTGAGAGAGAGAGAGAGAGAGAGAGAGAGAGAGAGAGAGAGTGTGTTGTGTGTGTGTGTGTGTGTGTGTGTGTGTGTGTGTGTGTGTGTGTGTGTGTGTGTGTGTGTGTGTGGACTGCACTACAGGTGACACCACTACACAAGCCCAAACAGGGGAAGTACTGCACTCATCTCTAGAGGCACTTTCCTCCACATGGAGCCCACAAATATTGTGTGTGTATGTGTGTGTGTGTGTGTGAGAGAGAGAGAGAGAGAGAGAGAGAGAGAGAGAGAGAGAGAGAGAGAGAGAGAGAGAGAGAGAGAGATTGAGAGAGAGTGTGAAAGACAGAGAGTACATGCTTGTGCAAAAGGGTGTGTTTTTAGGGGTTTTTCTACATGACTCTGTAATTAACTCATGACTTGGCATGACAGCTACTGGAGCCGCAGATCACGGACAGACAAGAAGAGCTATACTAAACCCGTCTCTCCTTCCCTCTTTCACCCTTCTGTCTGCCTCTCTCTCTCTCCTTCTTTCTCTCTCTGTCTCTCTGTCTCCCTGTGACGAGGGGGCGTGAGTGTATTGTAGATAGACCCTGGGTGAAGCTCTTTTCCCATTGATTACACAACACATCTGTCAGCCAGGCAGTCTCACCCTGAGAGAGGGAGAGACAGAGATGAAGAGAGAGAGAGAGAGAGAGAGAGAGAGAGGAAGAAGAGGGGGAGGAAGTGGTGAAGAAATGTGTGCGAAAAAGAGAAGGCAAAGAAAAGGAAGAACAAAATAGATGTGTTTGGTTTAAACAGGGGTCAACACACTACTCAGTGCCAGTGGCCAAATCCACTTCAAGACTAGGATTTAAAACAGGTGTGTGTGTGTGTGTGTGTGTGTGTGTCTCTCTCTGTGTGTGTGTGTGTGTGTGTGTGTGTGTGTG
>NC_063197.1:16138742-16141242 GCF_017589495.1 Alosa alosa | reverse complement strand
GAGAGAGAGAGAGATAGAGAGGGAGAGAGAGACAGAGAGAGAGAGAGAGTGTGTGTGTGTTCTGTACTATATTTATTGTCAATTACCCTGTACGCTTCCCAGACTTTTCCGAATGAAATAATCACCCGATATCAAGCTCATGATTGTGCATAAATTGTAGATCACTTTTGAAATGAAAGTTTGAAATGAAGTTACTGTAAAAAAACTGTTGTAAAACTGTGTCTGTATTGTATTGTGTAAATGAAGAGTCTTAGTTCTTACGAGGCCTGTGCCATGTTGTGTCATATGGTGATAATATAAAGTTGTATGGCATTTTACTGCACTGTCTGACCAGTCTGTGCTAACAACACAGTCCTCCAGCGATAGTAGACTTGTCCTGAGTGAGTTGAATGATAATTGACATGTCCTGAGTGAGTTAAATGAGGATCAACATGTCCTGACTGAGTGGGTTAAATGATGATTGTTCATGTGTGTTTCTGTTCCTCTGTGTTGCAGAGTGCAGCTGCCGCGCCCAGTCCAGTCATGGGCAATATGCCCCCAAACGACGGCATGCCAGGTGGACCCATGCCCCCCGGCTTCTTTCAGGTAAGACACCTGAAGATGCACCAGTCTTGCTGTCTCCTCTATCTCTTTCTTTCGTTCTTCTCTCATATTCTTTTTCTCAGACTCTCCCATTCATTCACCACACACACACACCAGGGCTCCAGACTAACTTTTTGCACTGGTTGCACTGGTGCGCCTAACTTTTTTTCTTAGGTGCACCAGCACAAAAGTTAGGTGCACCCACATTTTCAACCACATCACATTTAACACCGCAGCAGGTTCACTTTTTTTCCTTAATTACTGTCCTATATAGGTTGTCCTATGACTTATGATTTACAATTCTACAAGAAAAGTAACTTAATGAAGTGTTGGTGCTTTAAGTGCTTCACTGAGCTGAAATTTAAACTTAAAACATCTCAAGATGAATTAAATAAAAATAACAGTGAGTAAATTAACAGTGCACGTCTTTTAAGGGCTTAAAACTGCACAATTTATGGCTCCATGTCTTACATACTATCCTTCATGATCTTTAGGCCTTGGCTAAACCAGCTCGCCATGCTAGCATCTTCCATAAAAATATATTTGAGCGCAATTTAAAGAGATCTTCCAAGTAGCCTGGGGGATTTTTATGTGATTTTGCAATGATGATTGCAATAATCATTTGACAGTCCCACAATGCAATTTACTTTTTAATTTTAGAATTTTTACATTTTCAATAAGAACATCACTATGGTTAATGCAGTAACGAAATGGTAGGCCTATTATTATAGGCTATTGCAATGACTTGCCATGCTCGATCTAAATGTGTCCATTCAATTCACTGTACACAATGACCACAGTTATACATGCAGGGAATATTCGGGCTTTAAATGTAGCAGCGATATTCGGTTTGCGCCAAATACCGGATTAAATTGATTGATGCCATCAGAATGAGTTTACACAACTCACGCGCAAAATGAATATTGCTGTTGAAAACCGGGTTACTCCCTGCATGTAACTGCAGTCAATGACAACTCCTTTTTAAACGATATCTCTGTCGTTCGCTGGGTTCTTCAGATGCATTGTTCGCAATTTTAAGGCGTCTTTTCATCTGCAATGACTCCTATAAATTTGGCGCAAGTGGCATTCCTGTACGTCGGGTTTACGTTCAAACTATTTTTCTGGTAAATAATTATTTCGGACTGAACTTGGTGAAGGGAAGTTTCACTATAGGCTTTAAATGTAGCAGCGATATTCGGTTTGCGCAACAATAGGCAACGATAAACTTGATCATCATCTCGGGCTCGTCTGATCGGTTTGCTGCTGCCAGCCGCCGAAAGGCAGTGGGGAGAGGGTACATTTATCTCGGCCTATGTGACCACACTGTAATGCAACTACATCCACTCTGTTTATCTGACGGGTCTCTGACCCCCCCTCTCTCTCTCTGCAGCACACGCATTTTCAAATTTACACACAGGCACTGGGCCACGGCCAAAACGAGGGGAGGTCCCGCCCTTCTATCTGTGATTTGTTTAAACCACGATATTGGCCAAATATGTGTCTGTTATTGAACCAAAGGTAGAGTTTCAATGCGGACACTTTTTCCTCTCTCGAATAGCTGGTCGCACTGGTTTTTTAGTCGCACTTTTGAAAAATTAGGTCGCATATTTTCTACCTTTGACTGTGGCTGGTGATCCCTGTGCAGGTTAGCTCTCATGGCAGATAGTCATGGCTGTCGTTGAGCGTGTGAGATGAGATGTGCTATGGTTTTCTCATCGTAACCGCTGACTGACTGAGCTAAATGCCATTGACCTCGTGTTCACTAGACGCAAAGCCTGCTTAGGAGGAGCTGATGAGCGCTGGTCTCCATTCACATGGTGAAGACATGCTGAAGAGCCCCCTTGCCCCCCTAGACCTACCGGGTTTGATTTCTGTCGCACGCACGCTATTTGTTTATCTAGCATCGGCTTTGCAAATA